>NW_010224317.1:0-27144 GCF_000690775.1 Eurypyga helias
GCCCAACTCTCTCAGCCTGTCTCTGGAAACACTATAGTAGTGATATAGAATAATGCTGGTAGTCACTGTCAGTCATGCAGCCAGTTTTTTCAGTGTCCTAGATATTAGGAAAGACAGGGGAAGTGTTCTGAGGTTGAATAGCAGAGCTTGTAAATGATATTGAAAATAAAAATAAAATGGTATATAAAAATACTTGCCCAATTAAGGGTAGCTTGGAGTATAATTTGCAATTTTTTCCATGGTTCTGTTTTGTCCCATAAACCAGATGTAAAAGTTGTTCTCTGTGGGATTGTAAGGATTGAGTTTCCAGAATGTTTTGGAATATTGTCAGCCTTTCGATGCTGAAGCTGGAGGAAACGTCAGAAACCAAGTTTCTGAAGTAGTTTCCTGGCTGTCATTCCTGCACCCCCTTCCAAGTCTGCTGGCAACTTTTCTACGAGTGGCCAGTTTCACTCAGCCTTTGTAGATAGAGAGCAGCCTCAGAAATACCGAAACAGCTGCAAGTTTTTTGAAAGTAATGGTGTCCTCTTTGAGGGTACTCTTCAGCACTAACAGTCTGTGGATACAAGGGAGTTCATATCACCAGAAGTTAGAAGGGCTGAGTAGATGAAGGATTCGTCTAGAATATGCATTTTCCTTAGATGCATAGTTTTCCAGCCTAAGAATGTATGAAGGTGTATTAGGGAATTCTCCTGTGTTACCTTAAGGTATTTTTTGCAGCAGTCTGTAAAATAATATTTTTTTTTGTAGTTTTTGTTGTTGGGGGAGAAAAAGAAAAAGGAAGGTCTGGCTAGCCTTTGGTCACAGCTGGTTTTGTGTCAGTTTTTAAAACTTTGGGCATGCACATATTTTCCAAGATAACCATATCCACTGAGTCTGCTTCAATAACCTACTTATGTAGCTTTTTTCTTTTCCTTGTATGTGAAAAACTGGTATTTTTTGTCCAGGAGTATTTCTTCATTTAGTTATTGTTGCAGCTGATGTTTATTGTGGATGTGCTTTTTTTCAGTCAAAATTCTTTAAACAGATTAACTTTAGTCATATGATAGGGCAGGAGTCAGAGAAGTAGCTTATACAGAGTCAGTGTTCTTGGAGTGTTGTCTTTTATGTGTTGTTGGGGGCCACCTCCTTCTATGACGTGGAAAAGAAGGCTGTTAAGAAGGTCTCGTGTTTGTCTGATGTCTCAGGTTTCTGGAGCTAGGACTTTTTTTGCTGCGTGTCCTTTGCTGGGTCAGCCTTTAGTTGTGCCAGCAGGTAGTAGGCCCCTGTGTTGATTCTCTGCTGACTACAAGTATTCATATTTCAACGTCAGGGCTCCCTAAGCCCATCTCTGTGGTGCAGATCCCTGTAGACTATCAGCATGCTTCCACTGTTGAAGTGGCACGTTGGCCTTTTCCTCATGAACTTTGTCTCCCAACATCAGACAGGCACATTGTAAAAATGTCTCTTTTCCTCTCTGTAAAAACTCATGAAAAAGCTTTTAGAGTTGCACATGGATGGTTTGGAAACAAGGTTGAAATTAAATAGTAGGGCACAGTTTGACTCTGTACTTAAAAACGTGTTCTCTTGTAGCCTTGTTTCTCGCTGAGACATGACATTCATGTGGTTTTAGCTAGCTGGGACCCTGTTTTTGGGAGTGACGGTGTCACAGGCGGTCTTCCTGATCTTAGAGATTAATCCTCTATTTCTGTCTCTAAATACATGAGGCTTGACCTTATGCTCACTTTTTGAGGCAAATGCTTTGTACCGTCATTGCATTTCATCTTTTCTCTTTATTCTTTTCTTTACCTGTCTTCATCTTCCACTCACAGATCTTAAACCTTTTACATCATAAAAAGTATTTAATTGTGCATGTGTTTCACTAAGCCTATGGCTTCCTGTATGGATGCAGCTTTTGATGGAGACCACACACAGTGTTTTTAGACACAGTATTGGAGCAGCTGGCAGACTAAAGAATAAGGTGCTTTGCCCAGACACAGGCCTTCAGGGAGCACTCTGCATGTCTGCTATCAGCTGTTCAAGTTCCTGAGTTGCCGTTGTATTGGTCTGGAAAGCACTTCCAGTGTGTAAAGCTTTCAGCTCTCTGCGTACAAATACCATTGTGCCTTAGGGTTATTTTTATCATTTGGGGGAACCTTGTAACAAAATAGCGTCTGTGAAGCTGATTCATGTATTGTGCTCACCATAGATACCTTTCTCTTTCAGAAGACTGCAAAATGGACATTGATAATAAACGAAACAAAAAAACTCTACTAGACCAGCATGGACAGTACCCAATATGGATGAATTCCAGGCAGAGAAAGAAGCTTAAGGCTCAGCGTGTTAAAGGGAAAAAAAAGGCAAAATTGGCCAAAGGCCTCGTCTGGTAAAATTGGAGTTTTGTATGATCGTGACTATTTTACTTGCAAAATAAATAACCCAAATAAGTACACAATATTTTTGTACTTGGCCACAAGTATAATTTGTTGTGTTGCATGAATTTTTGAAGAGACTGTGAAGCCAACAAATGATGAAAGCAGTTATCAACTTGGTGTCTGCTGAACTAAAAAAAAAAACCCACACAAAAAGTGAGCTGAGTGCCTTTGAATAGACTAAGTGTCTGGTTATCAGGGGGGAGGGTCTTCATCTTTTATATTGTAACCGCTGAAAATGCTAAAGGAAATCCTAAAAATAATGAAACTGTACATGGTTTTTCTACTGTGCTCTTTGTCAGTGTAACTTGCCTTTTAGTAAATTTAACCAAAGGATTCTGTAAACTCACTGTATCCCTCAAATTATTCTGTAAAATTACTTTTGTTGCACCGATTTGTGTTGCTTTTAACATCTGGTAATTAATCAAAACAGGCTTTTAATGTGTACATTAAAAGAGTTTATACACTAAAATCGACACCAAGGCTTCGTTAAACTTCTGTAAGTAAAACGACATGAAGTGTCGGTCTAATTTTAACTCAAAAAGAGAAAACTGTGGGAACCAAGTATTTCACTGCTGTCTGCAACTGAAATGTTGTAGGAACGAAATAATTGAAAGCAAAACTGGTTATTATTAAGATGAGAGGATGCAAATGTACAGATTGGAAATAAAATAGTTTTATTGAAGACCTTTTCCGAGTTTTAGTGAAGTAAGTGAGAATTTACTTCCGCATATGCATTTTCAGTAGCCTTTTATTCCCCTTAAAATGGTATTCACCCATCATGTTTAGCGATGTGGGCATAGGGTAAAATGCTGCATGACTGCGTAACAGATGCCGTTTGTGTGTGATTAGCTACAGTTGGTTGCATGTTACTCGGCAATAACGTGTGGTGACAGATGCAAGAATTAGTTGTCCTGAAAGCTTATGTTTTTAAATGTCTCTCATTTCAAGGGTGGAAATAATTACAGTACCAGTCCTGCGGTATGTTGCTTGTTGAGGTACCGGGTAACCTCTGTCCAGCTTCATCCAAGACGGGATCCACGTTCTGAGATTGCCCACAAATTGTGCTGTCTGTCTGTTGTGATAATTTGGGCATAGGAAATAGGATTTATTCTTTTAAAAGTAATCCCACAAGTTTACACTGTGCTGAAGTCCACTAAGAACACAACCTGATAGAAATTTTATTTTTTGTGGAAAAATATATTCTTTTTTATTATTATTTTTAGGGGAAGAGTAACTCCATTGCTCAGGTAAAGAGCTGCAAAGGTGTTGGAGGAAATAACCAGTGCATCTGCTGTTTTCACATATATTGACAGTTGATGGGACTTGGTAAGAGGGATAGGTCAAAATTTACCAAACTATGTCATTATTAATAACTTTGAACTTTAAAAATATTTCCATTCAGTTGATAATCCCCCTGCTAAAAAAGATGCTGCTCTTAATTTTTTTTGTTTGTTTTGTAGGTAAATGGGTCTAGATTTCAGTATCACGTGTTAACATTTAGGTTAATACTACTTTAAAATTACTAACATGGAGCAAAGTGCTCTTTAAGGTGCATAATTATGTTTATCCAGAACTGGAATGGAATGAGCAGACAGTTTGTATTTCTGTCCTGTTTCAATGACATAGGCTGCATTTTTCTTAATGTGTGCTCTGGGGGGTTGTGGAGGGGGAGCTTGGTGGGTTTAAATGTTAACGATTTGGTTTCTTCTGTAGGGTAAGCACAGTGCTGGTTTTGACATGCTTGTTTGTAAATCAGATTACTTTCAAGTAGCTCCTGGTGGGAAGCAGACTGCTTTCACTGAGGGGGGGGGATAATCAAACCTGCAAAGTACTTCCATTTAAGTGTAGGGCTTCAGAGTCCGTGTGTTTTCATTCTTCAGGCGCAGCCATACGCCATCGGGGCTGCCACTGCTGTTCTTGCCTTACCCTCTCCTCTCTCTGGAGTTCCCGTTCTGCCTCTGCTCCTTTCTCTGTCGGAGAAAATGATCTGCACAACTGAGTACTCTTTCTTATTTCTGCTTTTATGACCTAGCCCTGAGCTTTGTTGCACGCATTTATTAGTCTGCTGCTTTGGTGACTAGATTAGGGATTTGCATCTCAAATAAGAGACAGCAGGCAGTTGCTTCCTACCAGCTGAAACAATATGGGCTGTGTGAGATACTTCCTTCATGGTGTCCAGGATAAAGCCAAACTGGTTCACTTAAACTGCAGGTATTTTAAGACATCCTGTTTGATTTTTGAGGTGAAACGGAGGATGAGAAAGGAGTAAGCCTCCGTCTTTACTGGAAGGCAGCTTTCAGCCGGGTGCCGCTGTACTGTGTACAACATCGCAGCTCACCGGGGTGAGGCAGAGCTCACCCTGGGCCGGGAAGGATTTTGAGGGCCTGGTTGGGTGGAAGCTGAAGGCTCGCCCACCGACAGGCAGCAGGAACCTGGCTCAAGGTGCAGCACGGATGTAACGTCAGGGGTTGAGTCACAGATGCAGCAGGGAAATTTCACACCTAGGCTTTCAGTATGTACTATATACGGATATTGTGATTCTGTATTTGCTTTAGGTCTGCTTTGAGGAGCTAATTTTGAACGTGAATCCCACCTTTGTAGTCACTGAATATTCTGTTTACATTGCTGACCCTCAACCACGTTCTGTGTGATCAGTCGGAAAAAAACTATTCTTGTTTCTTTACAATAGCAGGTGAATTTCAACATGCTGGATTTTGGCTGAAATACATATTTTAAAAACCCGTAGAGGGATTTGCAAAGACATAAGCTACCTGCCTCTAAATGACGTTCTAAATGTATCAGATCTTGTTGATCTTTATCTAAAAGAAATTTTTTAAGAGCATTGGAGGAGAAAAGTTTGCAGTTGCCTACACAAGCTGACAGAGATCTAAAACTGTGTAACAAAAGTGGTGTTGGCAGGGGTGGGGTTTTTTCGAGTGTGTAACCGCTATTGTGAAACTGTTGTTGAAACTTCCTTCCGCTGCAGCTCTGCCACCTACTTGCACAGTGCTGCAGTAGCTGAATTTCACGGGCCTAGGGAAGGTGGGGGAAATAGTGTAGGCAGGTTTGAACTACAAGCATAAATTATAGAACTGAATGAAGGAAATGTTGTCATTTTACTGAAATGTTTATGTGTATAAAGTGTGTGTGTACAGTATAAAATCTGCATTGGCAATCTGCGGGCTGTTGGCAGCTTCCTGAGCAGATGACAGCACCTGCCTTTTTTGACACCAGAGGTAGTGCAGTTCCTGGGCTTTTCTGGTAACTCCTGCCTGCTCTGGGACAACTTTTCTGCACTGTGTAGTCAGGTGGGTTGGGGAGCTAATCTGGCTGAGAGATGCTGAAAATACCCCTTTTCTTTCCCCGTGGTGGTGGTGGTTTTTTTTTCATCTGGATCAGATTCCAGCCTTACTCTGCAGAAAGTGTGGTCAGTAGGAGGCAATACAAGACTGGGAACAAATAGCTGGTGAAGGCAGGGCTGTGTGAGACAGTCCTGTTGCTGAAGCATGGCATGCTGAGGCATATTCTCATGTGCCACCTTTTCTCCTGTGTCACTAACAGATCTTAATGCAGTCACCCTGCAGCTTGGTGCTTTGAAGCTAGAGAGATGTTCTGCAGATTCGGACAAGCAAATGCACTGAATAGTGGTTTTGAAATTTCTGTTCAGGGGAGGGTAGTATTAAAATAATCAAGGTTAATGTTTTTTTCTTACTGTCCCTGTTGTAACACTCGGGCAACGTGGGCTCCAGCGGTGCGCGTAGTCGGCTGCGAGCTTTTCCAGATTCAGTTTGCTTTATCTGCAGCTGATGCTGTGGTTATAGAGTAGACTAAATCTGGCTTGGGGGTGTCCAATGCTGAGGGAAGAATGTCATGGCCACACGATGTAAAGTGCTTCTCTGATACATGGTCACAACCTTTTTTTTTTTTTTTTTTAAAAAAAAAGTAGCTGTCCTTTATCTATACAAAGGCTTTGTACTATCTCTTTCTAGTATGCTGCCTTTTCCTCCTGCAGCCTAAAGCGTCGCTTGGGTTCTACTGAAATTGATGGAAGCTGGTTGTCTGATCTGTAGATTTGTAGTCTGAATTTGTCTGGCATTAAAGTTTAGAGGACTACAGCCATAGCACTGCAGAAATCTGAGAGGCACAAAGTAATCTGTTCCTCTGGGTGGCATCGTCTCAATTGAGTTATGGCAGTTGTGGGGATGATTAGAGTCTGAAACAACAGCTATGAATTGCTCTCTTCAGGCCAGGGTTTTGCTGTCAACCTAAGGGTGAGGTTTCAGGAGGTGCCTGAGCCATCTGATAGCTCACTGCTGCAGGAAGAGGCTCTTCATTTCAACTTTTCCCCCTCTTCTCCAGCTGCACTGCCCAGTTCATGATTTACTGCTTCAGGAGAGAGAGACATTGGGATTTCTTTTTTTTTTTCTTTTTTTTTCTTTTTCCCTGAGCTAAAAGAGAGAACCGACAACTTTCTTCTCTTTAAGAACCACTGCACAGTTGTGACTAGCCACCCATGCCCACTGTCCTTTTATTCTTCCTACACTACTTCAGGGTTCTGATTTCAACTTTCCCTTACCAATAGCAATAGTCCTCAAAGGAAGAGACAAGGCAGAATGGGAAAAGGGTGATTTTTCACTTCCTCCTCACCCTCTTCCCAATCACTTCAACATCACTCTTGCAGGTTTCTAATTTTTCTGGTGCACATATATCAAAATAAAAGGTCTGGAATGTTAGAAAAGGTGCATGGTATGGCGCAGAGGTTTGTGTGCCAAAGGTCCTGCGCAAGGTAACATGAGGACAGTTTATCAAGAGCTTGTACATGGAAAGCAAACAACCTCTGACTTGTTTTCTTCTGATTTCAATCTAGTCAACTATTGAAGGTTATGAGTTATATTCTGGTTTGGTAAATTATTTAGGATCTTTCCTCTCTAACTGCAGTTAAATTTCTTCCAAGGCTTCTAAGGTTTGGATGTAGATTTTATAGCATTTTTAGACTTCTGCCTTTAACCAGAAATTGAGTTTGTGGACAGAATTTCAGAAAACAAAGGCATGTTTGTTGTCTCAGTACTGCTCATCCAACTCAGCCCAACAGATCCCTCCATACCTGTAGCTGTTACGTGAAACGTGTAAAATGTGTCTTTTTTTGAAAGCTGACAAATTCATAATGTACCGGTTATGTCTTTGACAACGGATGTGCTGTAATCTTGGCTCTGACAGACTGTAACATATGTACAGAACAAGAACTTTTAAGATCTATTGATTGCGCTTCCTGGTCTGGCTCCATAAGCCTTACTGTCCATCTTGTTCCTGCCAAATGTGACAGAACTCGCTGCAGAGCGGATCACAGCCTCAGGTGATTTCTACAAAGGATTAGGGGGAGGTCTGTATGGCAACAGCTTCTTGCTTGTAGTCTCAGGTTTAGATCATGATCGTTGCTGCTACTGAACATTCCCACCCCACAAGCAAAATCCAAGTTAATTCACTTAATATAAAGAATATGTGAAAAAATACATTTAAAACTGAAGTGCTTGTGAAAAGTAATTTAGAAAGCCCCGGTACATGCTCTTTCTAAACGTCTTGTGCGTCCTTGGAAGGTGGTATTGTCAGAGGATGCAAAGGAGGCGGAGGCCGGAGTGCACCAGGTTATGTGGGAAGTTGCAATCTGTTTATTTTTTCATCTCCTAAATGTTCTTAAGACTGACTTGAGTTCTTGTGAAAATGGCACAAGGTTTGCTACGCTTATTTTAAAGCAACTGCAGCCGAAGTAGGGTCCTTATACAAGTAGTTGCCCGGACTCATCATCACAGCCTTGGCTGTAACTGTGTTAAATAAATATTTAATTCCTTGAGTGTAAGGCCCAGGGTGTAAGATCATCCACAGCGAAGATTATATGTTGGTCCGTTGATGCAAGAGCTTTATGACCCATTGCTCCGATATAGGGTGTGGTGTTTATCTATACAGACACCAGTGTGTTTATCTGTCCCTTTTAAAGAGGCATGTTGAATATCAAGCACTAGGCCTTCTCTTTTTCCCTCTGGAGGGAGGAAACTGCATACAGATCTCTCATTTTTGTTATTTGGATGGCTGTTTAAAATGTATACTAATCTGCTAAACCCTCTGAGTGTCCAGTATTTTAGAATTATTGTTATAAAACTTAAAAGAATAATCCCAAACCAAAAAGCCAACCCAATTCGCAGTTCCATTTTCTTAGCTAACCAGTACGATGCTAATGCATGTCCTTAACACGTTGCCAGAGCTCATCTCCAGAGTTTCGTCCCTGCTGCTTATAGAGAGGGTAGTTTGAGGAAGTAATCTTTTTTTCCTGTGGAAAAGAAGCTTTTTTTCGTAAATCCTCACCAAGCTTCTGGCAGGTACTCCCAGCAATGGGAACTGGACCTGTGCTTCCACGTCTGGTGATTGCCCTGTAACACTGATGGGGGAGGAGGAGGAAGCAGAAAGGACACCGGGCAATGTACGTCCCCCGTCACCATCGCGGGGTCGGTAACAGCATCATCCCGCTCCACCAGTGGGAGAGGCTGGATTAGCTGTTGTAGGGTCCAGTGGCATCATTGACTCGACGGGAGCGATTCGAATTCGGCCGTGACGTAGATGGAGTGAGCGAGTGGCTTCGGCCCGCTGCCTCCTAAGCGCGTTACTGGCATCGCCGACCGGACCATCTCTGGATGGGCCGAGAAGGCCCGTTCTCCACAGCGTCTACCCTCCAGGGCGCAATGGCGTGGGCACGGAGCCTCCCTGCAGCCCGGGCTGTGCTTGGGACGCCGCTCCCCGGTAGATGGCACCAGCGGAGAGGCGGCGGGCGGCGGGAGGGAGCTGGGCCAGCCCTGGGACCTGCCCCCAGCTTCAAGGCCCTGTGGGAAATCACCTCCCCAGCACCCCGTACAGTACTTTTTTCGTTTAAGAAACACCGTTAGTTTCCAGTCGTGAGACGTATGAACTGCAGGCAAACGCCCAGCGCTGGGCACACTGCAGAGCCCTGCAGTGGTCTGCACTGGGCTGGGGGTTTGCTGCGGGGGTTCCAGCGCTTTTAGCTTCACCGTCTTCCTAGCTCTCGGAAAAACCGCTGGAATTGCTGTCGGAGGTTTAGTCCCAGCAAAGAGTGACAATGAGATCTGTAAAACCACTTAATATTTTTACTGATACGCAGCTGTCCTCTAAAAATATACTGAAAGTGCTATTTGATGAGAGTGCCTCCCCAGTTTAATGATTTTTATTTTTCCCTTAAACATGCCATTTCCCCACAAAAGGACACAAAGGGGTCCATGACTTGTGATAGACGGTGTTTTGTTTTTAAAAGAAAGGTTCTTGAAAAACTTTTTATTAATCAACAGAAATGTTTTCATGAAAATTTCAGAATCTTGGTGGAGAGTTGTTTTATATTTGCTTGTTTTATTTGGATTTTAAAATCTCCACGTGGTGATTTCAGCTAAGGTACTGTGTCAGGGAAACCCAGAAGTGAAGCTGACCAGAGACAAGTAAAAATGCCTGTGTTGTTTTCATTGTCCAAACGTAATGATGTGCAATAATTTAAAACAGCAGTTTCACATGGTTAAAAATGAATTGGATTTTTTAAAATTTAAAAAGTAACTTCAGAAACACCAAAAAGGATAACTGTTTGTGTTAGGTTAGAATTAGTTTTGAAACTACAAAAACTGGTTTCTATGCATTCACAAAAAAAAGAAGAAAAAAGGAAAAAGTGTTTTCAGGAATGCGTAGAAAAAAAAATTCGTTCTTATACCAACAAACACTGTGACAACAAAGGCATCCATTCCTGCAGTCACTGAAGCTGAGAAAAATAAAATAATCTTACGTGAGTCAGGAGGAAGATAAAAGCAAGATAATATGAAATTTAGAGAGAAAGAGAAAAAAATTTAAAGTACAAGATTCACACTGTAATAAAAACATGGAAAACAAGGTCTCTTTATCTAAACTGTAATTCAAAAAAACAAATACACAGTGATACAGTTGAACGGATTTATGGAATAATATTTAAAACTGAAAAAATATTTTTTTAAGTTATAAGAAAATAAATGTTGCTTAACTTGGAGGAATACATTTCTTCAAGTATGAATCTTAGATATAGATTTAATTTGCATAAATCTATACGAATAAACTGAATTTATGTTGTGTTTAAACTTGCCAGTTGTAGTGAATGGGAATTTTGCTGTTGATTTGCCTGGAAACAAAGATTAAAGCTAAAAAAAAAAAAAAAAGAGGAGCTGAAGTTCCAGCTTTCATTAAAGAACAACAAATGAAAATAGAATGGGCAAAAAAGTTTTAACAAAATCTTTAAAATTTAAATTAAACTTCTAAGTATGTTTGAAACAATTTAAAAATTATTCTTATAATATTCTTCATTTTCCTTTAATCTTTGTAATACTATTTCTTTTTCATTCACAATCTCTACATTTTAGAATCTTATTTCTGTCAGAAACCTTGCTAACACAAAAATGTAAAACAACGAATGCAGTTTCTGGTCTGCTCTGATATCTTTAGAGATTGTTTCATGAGAAACAGAGGACCCACAGCTTTCATTCACTTTTAGATGTAATGTGAATTTGCTGTGGAAGGAAATTAAACAATTTCCAAAATGATCTTTCCCAAGTATCTCTTTGCGTTAAACAGCATTTGGATTCAGTGGCTCCTAATGAATTTGGATATGTTAACAGTGACTGGATCGTATCCAAATATGACTTGATGGGAAAGCCATTAGTTTTCTTCCCCGAGGTTACACTGAGATCCCATCTGGTGATTGCTAATAAATGTGGATACATTCTGAAAGAAAAAAAAAAAGAGCTTGTGTTTGATTCTAGTATGAGTTACTGGGAGTGCAGTTTCTTGAAGTTTCATTCATGCTCTTCAGGGAAGCTGAGTTTGTGTACCTTAAAACTTGGCAAAAGGAACGCGTTGCTCGCATGGCATAAGCCTTCAGTTGTTTGTTGGTTTTAGTTGTTGCTGTTTTGTGGCAGTGGCTTTTGCAATAGGATTGTGTTTGCAATCTATTTGCAAACAAATTTTTGCAAGCAAAAATGTATTCTTATGTTAAAACATTTAGGAGAAAATCAGGAACAAAACCAATCAATAATTTTATATTTATTGTAGCTACCAAGTGCTTACACTAAAATAACAACTTTTAATTATCAAGTGGGTGCCTGAACAGCTTTTCTCCTTGGTGGGACGAAAACTAAATCCCATTTATCTTTCCTCTGAGCCATCCAGAGCACTTAGACAAGTAGTTTCATTTTTATATGCAGTGTTAGGGAGAAAATCTTGAGAGGAACAGAAACATATGTTTGTTTGAACCAGGAGGAAATGCTCATCCATTTTCAAAATCCTATAAATTCTCAGAAAATACAGCAGTACATTTGAAACAGTAAGGCTAACAGTTGTACACAGCAAGTGTTTTTTGTGAACACTACAGCTGTTAATTACATGCAGGGAAAGATTACATTTCTTTCATAAAGATATGTTTCTGTTGCTCAGGGCTTTTTTTTTTCTCTTGACAAACCAATTATTAGCCAGGGCAAATTGACCCTGGGTTTGATCAAAGGAGCAATTCATCTTATCCTACAAGTCCTGCAGCCTCACAGCTATCTGTTGTTGCAGAATGCACGGGTCTTCTTTAGCTGCCGACCCCATCCGGGCATGAGAAAAGGGAGTGAGGAAAAACCTATAAAGCCCAAAATAAAACTGCGGATTCTCCTGGTTCTTGTCAGGTTCAGTTACAGTGGGGCAGAAACAGCCGTAAATTCACTGAGGCTCTATCAGATCAAAACAACTCTGTTATAAATATCATTCATATAAACCATGTGGGTGAGAGAGAAACTGTCAGAAGAAGGGAAGGGAAAATAGGTCTTCTGCACTTCAATAAATTATATGATGTTTTTATAGATTATAACATAAAAATTAAAACTTAACATATGTATGCCTATGCATGTGTGAATGCATGTATGTTTGCATACCCGCATGGTAGTGTTAACTTAAACACTCAAATGTTATAAATTCAAATATTTTATTTTAATAAGATACAGCGATTTCACTGACTGTAGATAAAATTAGAGTACGGCATAAATCTAGGAGAGCAAGAGCTTTGAAGAAGTGTTTCATGTTTTCCTTGGGAGTTGACTCAATGACTTGAAGCGCTTCTGATGGAATGAACGACATAGTCCCACTTGACTTTGCAACTGGTGAGTAGCCCAGAGGATTGTGATCATTAAAGGTGATGACCTTTAAAGGTGATGGGGAGGCGATGACCCTTCTTTACCTGCACAGTTGATGATAGAAGAAACTTGTCTCCTATGTCTCCCTGCTCTAACTGTAACTATCAAGAATCTTTATGGCGTACAATTTTGACAAGTTTTCTCTGCTTGATGGTGATGTGTTTGGATTTTTTATTTTTTGAGGCACCTTGATGTTATTATTGGAGTACAATTAACAATTCATTTACATGACATAGTTAGAAAAGTTGCCAGATGATAATGCGCTTCCCCTCCTTTCTGACCTCAGCTAGATCTAGAGCAGTGTCTTGGCTACCAGAATTCATTATCTAGGGGGAGGTTAATATATCTATCTATCTATCTATATATCTTGGTTCAGTAAAGCATAAATGAGAGAGAGCACACGAGCAGAACCATTAACATTGCAATGACTATGGCTATGTAATAAGAGAATAGGAATATATTAAAATGATGGGAGTGCACCAAGCCTTTCAACAGGGGAATTTGCTTTGTTACAGAAGTTCATGAGAAGTGAAGCTACATACAGATTACATGCCATCAATCAAAAAGAGTAAATCTATTTTCTTCTTAAAAATTGTCATACTTTTGGGCACACCGATAACTTTGAGCTTTATTTTTTTTTAAACAATTTTCAAGTGGGTTTTGTTTTGCCACTGTGTCTTGATTTCTTGCCCCGGGGAGCACAGGTCCTCGAGTTCTACTGTCAGTGCTATGCATCTGCTGGTTTAGGTCCCGAATCAGCTAAACAAGCAAATACTTTCTGAACTTCAAAGGCGTAAACCATGGGCTTCAAGATAAGGTTGGTACTTATCTGCTCATGGTGGTTTGCTCACTGACTTACAGGTCTGACCTTAATGACTGCAGGGAGTAGAGCCAGAGCCAGAGAAAAATGAGAATCAATGGAAGCTAGGAACACAGAGGAAGAAATTTACAGGCATGAGAGCCCTAAATTCAAAACTGTGAGGCAAAAAGACCCAGTAGTTTCCCCCAAAGCCTCCTCTGTTTGCTGTTGGGTTCTCATGTTCACCTGCCGCTTATAATTGTACCTCTGGTCCTGTCCAAAACCATTGGAGACTGATAGCACATCCTTAAGCGCAGCTGGGAAATCAGAGCAGCATTCATTTGCTCCAGCTTTAGATTCTTTATATTAGACACTTTAAACAGAGCTGGTTATCCTTAGCTCCCTTTTCAATCAGTGGAGGAAATAAAGGACAGCTCATGGGGATATTTAATCTAATTTCTGTGGACTACTTCTGCATCTACTAATGTGTTGCCCTCTGCCCATTTCTGCCCTGTAACTACAGTGAAAGCCTCCTTGCAAACAGAATTTGTGCCTTGCATTAATGATGAAACTGTTGCATTAATGGGGCTGTTCCTCTGGCCATAACTGAAAGACAAGACTGTTAATTTTTTGGGGAGGAAGGATGCAAGCAGCAATCAACCATCTAGAGAGCTTCCCAGACTGTGCATTCTAGCTGCACAGACATCTCCTATTAGTCCTGGATGTGGCACTTCCAGGGAGGGACAAGATTCAGGATACATCTTGAAGTGGATGTTCAGTAAGATCTGACTCTATTGCAGAGTCACCTATTTCTCCCTGTTCATTGTAAGGAGTCATTAGACATCAAAGCCTTAGGCTCTCTCCTGAACTCCACCATCCTGAGGCTTAACACTGAGCACATCTCTCTTCTTTTGCAGTGTATGTCTTTGGTTGAGTGCTGCTGTGAGGGCTCATGTCAGTAACTTTTGCACATACAGGTGTGTGTAAGGTCTCAGGAGTTGGAGAGTTTCCGGCACAGAGGAGAAGGAGAAGAGTACTGGGTTCTGAAGCTGCTGCAGATGCTAATGCATCATCAGGCCAGACCCAGCACGTGTGCATTTGCGCTACTAAAAACCACAAAAAAGTGCAGCTCTCACGTTTTAAAAATGAAGGAAAAGTTTGGCTATACCTTTGATGGAGTCACCATTCTGGTGACCTCCCTACTGCTAGGATATCAGAAACACCTCCTCTCACCGGGAGTTATCCTCCCTGCTCTGCCATATGTTGGCTTGGAGGGGGCAGGATTATCAGTAGCACAGCCAGAAGTGGTGCGGTGGCCGTTTATCCAGAGGTGAATCAGAGTGCACGAACTGGGCCAACATTGTCTGTGGAAAGGATACTCTGCGCATTGCTAATGTCTGAATGTATAGACCCCCTTTGTAAGGTATGTTTCTGTGTCTCTTCATGACTACAGGTGATGAATGATATCTGCTATAATTTTATTTTCTGCTGCAGCTGCCATCCGACCTTCGAAAGTAAAAATCTACAAGCTACTGCTCTAAGTCACTAGGTGGAACCATCTACCTTAATACTAGTAGCATAACTCCTTATTAGAGAGGTAAGTTTTTCAGTTCCTTTCTCTTCTTTAATTTCTGCATTACATTACACAATGTCTCATTGTCAAATGCTATGAATTGTAGTCCTATTATTGTCTGGTTCAGTAAGTACTCCAGCACAAGCCCAAGTCCACCCTAGGCCCTGACCCTTCAAGGTTTGGGAATGCACTGTCTTTTGTATGGTGACTAGCACTTGCAGGGTTGAGATTTCATTTGGTGAAATGTGCAAGTGTGTGTTTAAATTGAACTCACAGGAGCAACTGAGTGGCTGAGCCGGGACTCACACAATTCTTTTTGCCTTGCAAACACCTTCAGCAAAAATCTGGTATGATATGCTTACAGACGGGCATTGTGAGTCTTTTCTTTCTGTAGCAGTACCTCCCATTTTCTCCACACTCTGATTTCTTTTCTCACTTTCCTCTCACCACTCAGAATAATTGCCTTGGAGAGAAGTCAGGATGCCAATTAGTGGTGAGCTGGGCAGCCTGGAGAGTCGTATTGCTTCGATGGAAAACATCACTAATTTGAGTGATAGGTCTTGTGCAACATTGTAGCTCTGTTAACCGTGTGGCCATGACACATATGCCCTTCTTTCTCCAGGATTTGGTTTCCTGATTCTTCTCCAAGTCTGTTCCCATCTGGAATATTCACTGATGTTCGGGAATGGGCCAGGTAGGGGGATGGCGATATTACACAGATAAGGAGGCCAGCGGAGATGGGCCATCCGGCTGGGTGTTGCATTTTGGCATGCCAGAGGCTAAGGCTGCAAAGTTATGATTTTTAGGTCTCTCTGTGCCTGCTGAAAAGGTTTCCCTCTTCTGACTGCTCCTTGCTAGCTCTTTCTGACTGGAGAAATGATATAAGCATCTCCTAATCTACTTTAGGCAACAGCAGCAGGGCTAATTCAATTTAAACCACCTAAGATAACCTGGTAGATTTTGCATGAAAGTGGATTAGTGAGTGCTGAAACCACCACTGTGCCAGCAGAGCTCCATAGATGACAACCTCATGCGAAGGGACTGTAAGCAACTGTCGGAGGTGAGCAGTGTGGAGGCCATACTGCCCTGGGAGCATTTTACCCTTCTCAGCTGTGCTGACTCCACAGCAGCAGGGCAAACCTGGCAAATCCTAATCCAGCTCTTCCTCCATCGCTGGCTTCTCCACCAAATGCCAATCTTCATTGTGGGTGATACGTGAATGGGAAAGCACTGAGTTTGCTTTTCATGCGGCAGACTGCAATACTGAGAAATAAACAAAAAGAAATCTGGTTTTTACTTGTTAACTGAGCAGTTTTGATTTGAAAATCACTGACAGACGTCAAACATGGGACCCCACAATGAAATGTTTACAGTGCCATTTCAGAGAGGGACTCCACTTTGAAATTAAGTGAAAGTATGCGGGAAGTTTGCAGAGCAGGGCATGTGTAGGGGTAGAAAATTAAAGCACGATGGAGCCATCAGCATTCAGGGGTTAGGGAAAAAACTGGTATTCATATTCCTCATGTTTCTTCTCAATTGACAAGATGATCCCTTCCATTTGTGGTTATTGGGCTAGCTTTTGTCTTGATTTCCCTGTATTTTCAATTTGCCAGCTTTGGCTTTGTGTTAATTTCCTTTATAAATAGTACTAGCAGACTGTGGAGCTCTGCACAATTTATTGTGAAGCGGATGAAGAAAATTATTTCTTTATGTTTTTCTTCTGTTTGTTTTTCATGTGCGACATGTTTCACGCAAACCAATGTGTTATTTAGCACTGACTGTATTGTATTTTAATTTGATGGAGAAATGCTTAACACTTGACACTTTTACGACTACTTCATTTTCTCTTGAAAGAGCAGATGCTGCTTTCCATAACATAAATGAAGAAAGCTAACTGGTATAATTTGTCACTCAGAATGACTTTATTCATAGAATCTGTCTGATTTGTTTACTGTTGGTGAACCCCAAATATTCCTCCAAAGAGGAAGCTTCTCTGTTAGGCCAGCCATTATATTTTATTATACTCATACCTCGTGTTTTATCTATATAAGGCTCATTTGCTTCCCAGTTCACTGTTTGCTACAGAGATTAGCAAAAACAATTACAAGGCAACGTGCTTTTTATTTTCAAAATGTAAAAGTTATAAGCTGCAATCAGTTGGAAATACCCAAGTAACTCTATGGGACAGAAATAATCTGAAGTACATTCAACTGGCTGTGGAAGTACAGAAAACAGAACCATCAAGAGACACTTTGTGGAGGTAGCTGGCAGCAAATGAGATGTGAATCTCTCGTGCCTTCTGACGGCAAAGCCCCAGTTGCAATTTGGGTTTGTGTTTCAAGAGGCAGCATACAGATGAGGGGAGGAAGTAATCCTTCTCTTGTATGATCATACCTGCAATATTGCTTTTGTACTCCAGGCTAGTGATTAACAGAAAGTATCATGCAAATCAGAGAATTGCTTAGAGAAGAGAGCACAGGAATGGGGAAAGCTGGGAAGTGAAAGGGATTCTCACTCATGTAGCCTGCAAAGCTGGGGGGGACACATAGGGAATGGTTTAGGGGCCATGCTGGCAGCATACAAAGCCTAAAGGCTCGGTGCACCATGGGTGCTATACTGATAGGCAAAACCAAGGAAAAAACCTCACAATAAAAAGTTATTAGCATGTAAAATGGAAAGAAACGTATGAAGAGGGAAGATATGGGCTGAAGAAAAGGAGGAGAAGCCTTCCTGTGGGTCAGCAGTATGAACTTGCTGACTGCTGTCTCTGGGGAAACAGCAGAAATCTCATTGTTTGGAGCATGTGAAACTAGTCTAAACAAGACCATAATAAATGTTTGCTCGAGAACAGTCCTGCGTTGGCAGGGAGTGCTGCGTGATCTAATGGGTCTTTTCCATCTGTAAAGTCTATAAATAACAACAGACGATGCAAAAATACCCAAGTGTGAACTTGGGCAGGCATTTTTCAGAAAGCAAATCGCTTTCCTAAACCAGAGAAAAGGCAATCTGAAATCATCAAAGACAGTTATTGAACCTTATTTACGTCTGTTTTTATGGAATGTGTCAGCAATCAACTGGCGAGGTGAAACCTTGGGCTGACTGACATCCAGTGGAGTCCTACCATCAACTTCAGCGGGGCCAGTTTCACTATGAGGGAGGTGCATCATCTGGACCTCTCCAGAGAGGATGTTCCCTCTATGCCTCAGTGGTGGGGAAGGTCACAGCACCACAGCAGCACCATGGCAGCACCATGGGTGTTTCACCAGCACCACTGGCATGTTGCTTTAGGGCCTGTCTGTGCAACTTCCCCGAGAGCAGAGCCAGCCGCAGAGGTGACCACCTGTCCCTTCACCGCCCTGGATCTGAGCTAGCAGCAACCTGCTCCTTGCACTGTTCGCTGTCTTGTGACTGGAAGAGGTGCGGGAGCGTTCCCCTGAGCAGCCTGCCGCAGGCCCGGGGCAGACATTGCATCCGGCAGAGGGGCGATGGCAGGCAGCGGGACGCATCGGCATGGCTAGGCCCAGAGGAGGTGTTTATTCACTGCCTCACAGGCGGTGGGAGGGCATCCTCCTGAGGATCCAGCTTAGCCTGGCCCAGCTTTTCCATCCTGGCATGTCTGAGGACAGCATACAGCTCGAAGGATAGCTGTCCTGGGACAAGGGGGAGCGCGTCCCGTTGCCACATCGTGGGGCAAGTGGGGGTTCCGGCACATCAGTCCGAGCAATTGGGGAACCAGAGTGTTTTGGTGCATTTTATCAACCAGAACTGAGATAAGCTTAGGCACAGCCCCTGCTAAGAACAATTTTTTGTCTCGTTTGCCACCCCAAAAAAGAAGAAAAGAAGGGTCACAGCTATTTTAAAATCACCTAACAAAAGAGGAGATGAGTGTTGCATTTGCAGTCTCAAAAACCCTGCCTCTCCCCCTCTCCCGTCACAGTAATCCCACAGGGCTGTTTTGTTTGGTTTGCTTGTTTTGTTTGGATTGGAAAATTCCCATTAGTTGTAGCTCAAAAATTATGGCAGGAAAACTAGAAAGTGAAACCAGCCAGATACATAAGTAAAAATGAATGGCCGGCTTTCATTATATTTCCTTCAATTTCAGACGAAGATGTTCTCTCTTTCCTGCTTGTCCCAGGGTCAATGCCCTCCGCTCTGGCTTTATCCCTGCTGTTCTTGGGGATGCTCTGTCCTTGCTGGGCTTTTGGCTCTGCCTACATTCCCTTTTGCTGTGATGTTCCTGAGGTTTGGGAACATGAAGATGATGGCGAGGAGAAATGGGAGGACAACTGGTGCAAGGCTGGAGGGCTGTTCCTGTGGGGGGAGAGCAGTTGAGAGGACAGGGGTACAGGGATGGGACAGCAGCAGCACCCCTTTCTGAACCTGAGCTACCTGCTACCCAGTGGGGCTCGCGACTCACCAGCACCTTTTTCTGCCCTTTTTCCCCCCAGTCTCCTCCACTTGGTGGCCTGGCCTCACGCTCCTCCTCACATCCCCCTTTCAGGGGGATTTCTGTGACCCAGGGCTGCCAACCCTCGGTCCCCTTCATTGAGGGGGTGAGAGGAGGGGAGTGGTCCCAGGTTCCAGCCCTGCTGCGCTTGCTAGGGCTGTGCAACCCCAGGATGTTCAAGAAAGCACAATAAAAAATAGGGCAGTGCTGAGCCACAACGTCTTTGATTCATGCTCAGTAACCACATGAGAGGATCCCATGCTTATAAAACTAAACTGCTTCAGCATTAAGAGAAATATTTATGAAGATGCTGCCAGCACAGCTGACCTGCTAGTCTTCTGCAAACAGACTGATTTCCTGATGTCTCCTCCCTCCCGCAACATTCCTTTTGCTGCCAGGTTGTTACATCTTTCTTTTGTCAGTGGTTTTTCTGTGTCATTTCAGGGAGCAGAAAAGGTGAGTTCCTTGCCCGCTGCACCCTGGCAGCTCCCTGGCAGTCCCTCGGTGTGTGGTGATCTCAGTACTCCCTTGCTGTATCTGACTGCTGGGTTTGGCCTCTTTCTAACTGTTCCCATGACCCACCCACAGGTTTGGGGACACCAAAGTCTACCTCCGTGGAATTTGTGCCTTGGTTTTCTGGCCTCTCCTGCCAGTCCTGTTAGGGCATGCTCTGGTGGGCTGGCTTCACCAGCTCTTCCCTGTCACACTCTTCTCTCACCGCCAGGCTTTTGAACATCATTATGGTCAGCTTTGCTTTGATGGACTCCAGTGGCTTTCAGGGTGCTGTGTGTTCTGATTCTCATTTGGGACAAGAACTAAGTTATACCCTTGCAATACCCAGATATGCCAAATCACACAAAATGTTCCTTAAGTTCCCGGCATTTCTCCCCCCACCCTCACTGCTATTGCTTTTTCATCCTGGCTGTTACACCAGGTCCCTGATGCTTCATCTCAGTCCCTTTCTTGCCTACGCAGCTACTTCCTTGCACTTGAACTTGACTCCTTGCCCTTCAGAGACAGGCAAGTCCAAGTTTTGCAAACCATCACATGTGGCTTTAGGCATCTGAGCTTTAGAATGTAGAGACTTTCATTGATGCCTGCCCTGGGTTATCCTGTGGTTTTTGCAACAAAGCTCTGGGCTGTTTCAAGGAAGCAGAAATTCTAGGGCCCTGACCATCATGTTTTCCTCCCAGCCTTCTCTGAGACATTTAGGCTTATCCATGAGGATGCTGAAGGAGCAGTGTTCATTTCGGAAGGGTGTGTATGTATGTATGCATATGTATATATATGTGTTTATGTGTGTATGTGGACTCCTTGTGCTAGATCAGGTGCCAACAATGGGGTAGAGTGAAGTGAACGCACACTGCTTGAATTTTTGGAGGTGCCAAGAGCCCTACAGTTTTGTTTGGCACTGCAGTTGCTCAGAGATTTGGAAATACTTTGTTGTCTTTTTGACACTTTATACCCTTTGGCAGGGAGAGGTTTTGGTGGTTTGGACCTGAGGGGCATAAAGACAATTGCCAATAATTGTTCTAACGCATAGCAATAATATTACTAGGAAATGGCTAATAGTGTTTGACTCCAAGCAGCATGAGGATGAAGCAAGCCTTAGGAAATAAATGGGTAACAGTAGTGGTACAGGTGGTGGACAAGGACTGTATCCCTTGATTTTGCAGTGAGGGAATGCAAACAGTATTCAGTGTCTTAGAAGGTGAAACATTTTCAAATATTTTTTTAAGAAAGAATGCTGTAGATATCCCACTTGTGACAGTTGTGCGTATGATCTGAAGAGATCTGCTGGGACCCAAAGCATTTCAAAGGTGAGCTCCTTAACTAGATGTGTACAGCAATGCTTGGTAAAGGGCGATGTTTTTAGGTACAGTGAAACAAAGGATCAATCACAAAGAGCCACCAAAGGGAAGACGTGTAATATTTGCGTTATGCAGCCTTCAGGATACTGCAGTGACAGCTCTGGAGCTTGACCTGCAAAGCATCACCCTGCACATTGCAGGCAATGCTCGATCCTCTGACCCCACCAGCAAAGCTCTGAGTGACACTGCTGGGGCCAGGTTTCACCCCTTTAGCCTTAGGATGCTGCTAATGGCAGTAACACATAGGCCAAAAGTACAGGCTTTTTTTTTTTCTGCAAAATAAAATTATGGCCCTTTCGCGGGAGGCCCCAGAAGCCCAGAAAAATTGGTTTCCACAGCATTGTGTGGGCTTCTGCACGATGGAAGCCACACATATCTTTTGCTGACTTGTGCCCCAAGAGATTATGGTTTGGAATGTAAAATCGTTGACAGTAATATACATTGAACAATCATTTTTTATTAGGAGGTTGAATGGTAGCGGTTAACAAATTAATCAGGGAACAGGGATACAAACATATGCCTTTATAGCTTATGGTATGGGTAGAACTCTTATTTTCTCCTCTTAGTTAGTCTGTATGTTTTGAAAGGAATAAGTTATATGCTCATCATTTTTCTTGTTGTCCAAGATCCCAGCAACAAAACAGTAGGGAACTCCCATTATACATTTCGTCTCGAAAAGTATTCCTTTCTGCTCTCTGTAAAATGCACAGGTCTAGTGATCCAAGTTAAACATTACTGGAATTTCACCATAAGTCAAAAACAATATTAATTTTGAGCCCACATATTTTTCTTCTGGTAGGGTATAAAAGTTTAAAATAAGTACACGCTCCAGCCAATCTGTAAATGGTAGAGAGCAATGGATGAAATGAGGAAAGGAAAACAAAACAACATGCACGTTTAACAACAGAGCAGCAGCAAAGTTGGGTGGTATGGATTTTCTTGGCATGAAAGCAGGGATGAGAGATTTCCTCCCCTCCGTGGTCTAGTTCAGAGGGAAGCGAAGGCTGGCATCATGCCGCTGAGCCAGGGTGGAAGATTTCTGTCCCGTACAAATGCATAATAGGGGTTACTTCTTGGTGGGAAGCGCAGGGTTTGTTGCAGAATATTAGCATGGCATTTCTGAACTCCGGCACCCCTCACTCCCTCCCTGCGCAGGAGACACTGCGCTGCTGTTTGTCTGAAGTTTAAGGACTGCCACAGCCATCTTTTTCAAATTAAAATGGCAATGTAAAGTTTTGTAAATGTTAGTTCTCCTAATTGACAGTGGCTTGTATAATTAAAATAAAATCACTAATATTTTCTCTTGTTTTCTTTTTTATCACTGAAGTTCATTTTTCAGTAACTCAGACAAGGTCTTCATTTTTATGAAGACCCATGCTGACCTTTAAATATCTGATTTTTTTCAGTGAGTGTTTATGCCCATCTGGTTTGAATTTAGCATTCTTATGAGTCATTTGACTTTGATAGGAACACTATGCTATAGAAAACTTCTTTTAATATTTTAATGTTTTAAATCAAACATTGCATAGTGCATTACCTAAGCCCAGCTACAATTATGGAAACCGGTGGGTTACTATTCTTCATCAGACACTGTGTTTGCTCTCTTTGTGAAATAAGTGTTTCTCATAGTAGAAAGGTCCACAAAGCACACGTGTTCAAGTGTTTTACCATCTTTTGCTGCCACATCCTTTCCCAGACTTAATAACAGCCTTTTTGGAAATAGCCTCAGTAGCGGAAGGATGAGTGATTCTAAAGGAAGTAAGGATGCTCAGCACTTCCTTACATCTGACATTTAACCCAGGCAAAAGTGCTATATTTATTTTTCTATCAACACTGATTTTATTACTTATTATGTTCTTACTACATACATTTCCTGATGTGAAAGATATAACCAACTCTTTTTGTGCAGGGAAGCTTTTAAATAGATATTTTAAGAAGCTCTGTGTGACTTGCAAAAAAAAGGGAAGGAAAAATGTCATAAGCAAGCCATTAAAAGTGCTATGTTGTAGAGACCATTCTATTTCAGAATCAAATGTGAGTTTGCCGGCATGTTTTGTTGAGTTATAACTGCATCATCACATAAAATAGAATGGGTTAGTTCCAACTGGAAAACAAATGGAATATTTTAAAGTATTATTTGTTTGCTTTAGGCGGAAATACATTCTAACAGGTTCAGACTACACTTCCTTTCCTGACTATTAAAATACATTTCGTCTCTTAAGAAAATACAAAATAAAATTAAAATTTGATGTTTTCTCTGAGACCCCCAACTAAAAGAGAATTAGTTTCTGAGTAAGTATGAGTGAATTGCTTTAAATGAGATGAAAATTATGGTATGTGATGCAAGAAAATGTAAGAGGTTCTCTTTTCCATAAACACAAGCTGTTTAAGCACTCATTTATTTTAAACAAATGCTTAGCAATCTTAGAACTTAACGTGTCTTCCCACTTACATACAAATTAGACTGACAAGTCTTTTCCCAGTTTATGGTCCTATAAATTCCTTCTTCGAAGGGTTTGATTCTCCTCTCACTTTTATCAGGGTAAGTTAGGATTCAAGTAACAAAAGAGGGGACTCAACCTTCAAATGATCTTTAGCAGAAAATGCACAGCCACACCAAGAAGATGGAGCTTCGTGAGGATTCAAAATGATCATTTTGTATATACCCATATGCTGGGTATATTTTATGTTGACCAGGGCAGCAGAGCTGCTAATGTACTTTAAGCAAGACCTATTCACTGCAGCAAAGACAATTTTTCAGTGCTGTGCCGATCAGACATTGTGCCTGTTGCGTTTTAGATAGGATTAAAAAAGGACAGGCCCATTAACAAGGTTGAAATATAGTCCCTTCACTTTTATCATTCATATCCAGCCTGGAACATGAAGAATACTTTTGTAGTTCACATTAGTCACGTTATCATGATGGAAAAATTAAAGAAGTAAGGATTTATTTTTAAGCATGGTTCAGAGGTGTAAGTGTTCTATGACTGATGTCAGAATACAACGATTTTTAAAAATACTTAACCTTCATCAGTCAGACAAATAAAGACTCTTTCTAATCCATTTAGGATGTTATACTTTTCTTATCTTTTTCAGAGTAGATAATGGAAAACTTCAGCTTTGTTAAGAAATCTGGTGATGTTATATTAATGAATTATAATTTTGCCAATTTTCAATAATTTTTTCAGAGATTGCTGAACTTTCTTTGCTCCATTTGTGAAGGCAAGCAGCTAAATACTTTCACCCATTTGCTTATTATATGTATACTGTGGTGTCTGCTCATTTTCATGTGAAGAGTTCTAACATGTAATAGACATAAGTAACATCCATCGCATGTGCATGTATGCTCCCTGACATTTTGCTTATGAATAGGGAGAGGTAGTGGAGAGGCTGCCCTTGGGAGCGTGAAGATCATGAGGGCTGTTAAGCAAAACACGATTTGAAGGTCTGACTTTATTTTTTTAACAGCTTAATGCAGACAGTCCATTCTTTTGCACACACCAAGTACGTCTTTTGCACTGACATGATACGGAATGCAATGCCATGATCAGGAGCTTTACTGCAGCTTTACGCGGGCACTGGCGCAAGCATGCACAGACCCACAGTGTAGATGGGGAGGACATACCTTGTTACCCCAGCTGCCTTCATGGTGACAGCAGGTAGCCAGCCATGGGCAGGGGAATAGGCTGAGACACCCATTTCAAATGTTTTCCATGTACTTTCCACAAAAGCAAACAGGATTTATAGGCAAATGCTGCCCAAGCTGTCCTTACGGTTCTACATGTACAGTGCAGGAAGGCACAGACACCCTGCGCCCCAGTCTGGGGTCCTCACCCGGCTCAGCAGGGCCTGGGACCGTGACCAGCTGGGCACAGGTTATGCAGTTAAATTTGATTGAAATTGTCTAAAAGTTGTTTGTGAGGAGACTGTCAGCAGATGGACAGTGTGGTTGCATAAACCTAGTTTCCTGAGGAAACTGGGTTAAGAAAGGAGGATAATAGCACCTCCTGACCACACAAGGATGTTGTGAGAATAAAAGTATTTCTGATGGTGAGGTGCTCAGGTGTTGTAGGGATGGAAACAATGCAAATTCCTAGACAACTAAATTAATTTTAGCATCTTTCCTTCTTTGAAGTTGTGTACTACAACTGGTTACTTATGGGCATATCTTTGGAGCCAGGAGCTCTGATAATACAGACTGTGTATGAAGTACCAGCAGTAATGAGGTGGGAAGAGATTCAGATTTTGTCTGCTGAAACACTAAGTTCACATGTGGCAAAAGACAAGGATTCCTACTTATTTTTCTGTGAGAGGAGTATGTTTGGAGTACAGCACTAACCCCTTTCTCCAGAATGTGCATCAACTGAAAGCAACCAAATATACTTTTTATATTGTTCATTGTAGAGTATTTTCTTTCCTTGAATTTCAAAAGATTGTGCCTGAGTATTAGTGGGAACAGCTTTGCAGTTCAAAACAGAAGCATGTTTGAATATCAGCTCTGCACAACAAGTTGCTGAACAGAAAGGTAAGCAGCAGTAAATTGTTAAAGCTCAGGATCATGAGGAGCCCATGGAATTCCAACAGGAATCAGAAAGAATTTGGGAAGCTGTTCCAAGGCCGAGTGCCTCAAATCTGACTCTACTCTACTGCCCGGTGCCGCAGGGGATGAAACTCTGCAAATGCTTCAGTTTTCCATTTCCAAACCCTGGGCAGATGTAGCTCAGCTCCTGCGCATGGGGAAGGTGGCCTCTGAGAGGCCTGGGCATGCAGGCATCTGCCTTGAACTGAAGTTCCACAGGATATTGCTTCTTGTCGAGCTGTGCCTAACAAAACAGGTCTCTCACTAACCCGGGAACAGATTTTAATGCCCATTGGCAGCAGGATGGGGAGAGCAATGTGCTGCCCTGGGCTGGCTGTCCTGTGTTTACCCCATGCTAAGCCCCTGTTCAGTTTTCCATGTGCTCTGCTCTTGCTGGGGCAATACCTGTTGCTTGACAAAAGTAGAAATTACTTGCCCAGGAAGAAGGAGCTGATACATCTTTGTGCTCTTCAGGATAGAGGAATCCAGGCATCTGCTCCAGCAGCTTTTTATACATCTTATTTAATGGCCTCATCTATGAGGGAGTAGGAGCCTGTGTTGCTCTGGGCAGACAGGGAAATGGAATTTGGTTGTTCCACATGCTGGATGAGCACTCCTAGGCCTGCATTACTGTATAAAAAACATAGCTGCCCCTGCCAGCTAGCTATTAAGGGCATAAAAAAGCAGGCCTGCTCTGCTTTTGAAGGAGGGAGGTTAGCCTCCGAGCTCCGAGGAGAGGAAGCCATGGCATGCACCTCTTAAACCCTCTTTCTCCTCAGTGTGGGTTGTTCTGGAGCATCTCCAAAGACCACTAACTCCCCCCTCGTGCTTGTGCTCAGCACCCAGGGAAAAGGTCTAGACTCCCGTATCCATAACAGGCATCTCAAATTAGGTGGTGCAAGCGCTGGCACGCAGTGATTTGGCCCTGCAGTGCCTGTGTTTGTTTAAAGAGCTATATGCTGAGCCAGGTCAGTGCCTATTGCATTAGTCATAACAAGCTTTCAAGATTATAAATGGGAAAAGTGCTGAGTAACTTGTGATTCAGCCTTATTATGATTTCTAAGTACATATTACTAATACACTCCCTGCTATTACACTACTTCCCCCTCTATTTGACGCCTACACTCGTTCCCCACACAAAGCTAGAGCTGAGAAAGCTCCACTTATTTTCAGTAGCTGGTAGGAAATGTGAAGTTGGCTCATCCTCCACTCGGCATTCCTGT
>NW_010224317.1:27175-67391 GCF_000690775.1 Eurypyga helias
CTCCCTTGTTTTAAATCGTTTACTCTGTGCCGAGATGGGTTTTTTTTAGAAAATAGTAATGACAGAAACCAGCCAGTTGAAAGCAAAGCTGCAGGTTCTACATCTGCTGTATGTAGCAATCACTATTTTTTGCCTTTTTATTTACCATGAGTTATCCACAGGATTTTTAAGGAAGAGTGAAAATTGAGCCATCAGGTGGTTTCTGTGGTAGAAGCTTGAATGTTTTATATATATTAAAAAAAAGACAACCTTGTTTCTTTTGGCATTATCTTAGATGAAGTTAATGGTGGGTGGAGGCTTCCCGGGAAGGAAATGTGTAGGGGTAAAAAATGAAATTGTGGTGGGCCGCCACCCTGTAGGGCCTTGGTGGAAACCCTGAATAATTATCTGAATGTATAGGGTTATGGAAGTTTGGGTCTCTTCAGCAGGGGTTTTGCAGAGAAGCCTGTTTGTGCGCCTTTCTGCTGGCTAGAACACCATCATCCTGTTTCCTCCCGAAGAGGACAGACTTACTCGCTGGAATTCAGTTTGATCGACTTCGTTTACATTGAGACATCCACTATGCCAAGAAAGGTCTCTTTTGAAGAAATAAGTGTTCTTTCCGTGGTAAGGACCTGTGGGTCTGAAGCACTGGGTGAGGCTGGGAACAGCGATGCCAGGCTCAGAGAGGTTCCCAGCACCCAGAATGATGCTCTTTCTCCCTACATGGTGCTGTGGTGGCTTCCAGAATTGAAGGCAGCATCCTGTGATTCCCTCAGCAGTCAGCAGAAGGAAAGCATCACCTGCAATCCCCTGCTCTCCTTCTCCCACTTTCTCTCCAGGGGCTGCCGAGGGACCCTGAAGTGACCAGGCTCCTAATACAGGCACCTCGGTTAAACACCTGAAGTCTGGGGCCTGAAGTGCAGTTGGCATCCATGACGGAAACCTAAAAAGTCCCTCTACCTCCTCTCCAGCTCCAAAGAACACCCAAGATCCCAGATTTTTCTGGGATGGTCATGGTTTGGGAGCTCCAGTGCGTGGGTGGGGATGCTGCCAGTTTAGCATCATGCTGAGAAGTCACAGTAGGTGAAGCCCTGGGGATGCTGAGGTGGACACCACAGTAGTCGCACGAGGCAAGGGACAGAGGAAGGTTGTGGGTGCCCAGGCCAGAGCAAGGAATCTGCTGACTGTGGGCGTGGGAAATGCCGCATCTGCAAAAGTGAGATTCAGCAGATAAAAGCAATTTTTAAGCATAAGCATCATAATAATGGTGAGTTTATCTGGGAACACTGGTGCTGTTTGTCCATGTTAGCAAGGTGGCTTGGTGGCTTGCCCAGGAAGGAGGGAGATGTGTGCTGCAGCTGCTCCTTGGTTCAAGGGACTGGAAACTTCAGCTTCTGTAGCAAGGTGAGTACTTTGGCCATCAGTTTTAGGCTATTCTAGAGTAAAGCACATGGCTGAAGCTGCATGGAGATATGCAAACCTCATGGATCTGGAAGGAGATCCTGATGAAGAGAGCCTATTTCTCTAATCTTACAGTAAAGGGTCTTGACTGGAGGCGAGGGAACCTGTTCGTGTGGTCCCTGCTTTCAGACCTCTTTATAAATTTATTTCAGTCTGTAGATAAAGACCAAAATGACATGGGAATCAGGGCCTGGGATGCACCTCTTTTCTGCCACCACTCCCGCTGCACCACTCAGGTGCTCACTCAGCTGAGCCTGGCACCGGCCTGAGGACACCAAGCAGAAAAGATCCACTGGGAAAGGAGGCACAGGGATGCCAGCTCTTCTCCTTTTGTCCAGACAGCCTCTGTGAGGAGACATGCCAGCACAGCGTGCCAGCACCACCTTGGACACTTAAGGAAGACTTTTCCCAGCTACAGTGTCCCTGCAAGCTGGCAGTAAGTCCTTATCTCCATGGTTGGTAGAGGGGTGAGGTGTGCTGAGAACATGGCCAGGGATTAAGTCTGGGCCACCCTGGAGGGGTAGGTGCTGACTTGGATTACAGATTAATTACATGCCCTCATCCATGGTTTGTAATCCCAGGTGGAAAGTGCCATCAACTCTGCTGCGTATGGTCAGTGTTGTACCTTGCAAGAGAATACAACAAGCTAGAAAAGACCTTCCCAACATCTGTTAAATGAAGGTAAAAGAAGACAGGAACAAAAATTAAAAATACATAAGAGGAGTCAGGGGTAGTGACTCATCTGGAGTAAATCCATGCAGCCCTTGAAGGTTCTAGTGGTATTGCTTTGGTCTGCAACTGCTGGTGACCTGGGAGTGGGAGTGCATGGTGTAAATCAAGGTGAGCAAGGGGTGATACCTTAACCCCTTGTGTCAAAAGGTACATCTCCTACACGATATCAGTTGCTTCTGCAATTCAGATGAACTGAAATGGTCACTATTTCCTGTGAAAAATGAGAGCTTTCCATTTAATAATTCTCATTTCACTTTCTTTAGATGTTTGGATATTTTCCAGTGCTTCCTGGTAGCTGCCATTATAATGCTGTTTCGAACAGACTCACGTGAGTCACTGTGCTGCCAATTTTAGAATTCATCCTAGAAATGTCCAAGCTCTTCTTTCTATTCTTTCTCCCAGTCCCTTGGGCATTACACAAGCTTCCTCCAGATTTTATCCTGAGGTCCTCACCATACCACCTGACCTCCTCTTTGTCGTGAAATCTAGTTATTACAAAACATCTTGACCTCTGAGAGGTTAAGTAGGCAAGCTTACATTAAATCCAGAGACTTTTGGGTAAGCGCCTTCTGACAAAAACAGTTTTACGTATTTGCAGTTCAAGGTCTGGTTGGAAGTGTCGTTCACAGAAAACAGAAAGGCAAGAAAATCACATTTAGGAGTAGAAGGTTCACAGGTTAAGGATATGGAAGGGAAAATAACATTAATGGTCTTAAGTATTATTATCTAAAGAGTGTTCTCTCCCATAATTAGTTAGTTGTGTGTGTGTGTGGTACATTTTGACAATTTAAAGTTTGTGTCTCTAATCCTGGATGAGATTATTTTTGGCATTACCAGAGTGATCAGAGAGCATGTCTGGAACTATCTGTGATAATAATGCACCTTCGTGCATGTGCCCTTTCAGGATTGTGGCCAGAGTAGTTGGAGGTGCAGAGTACTGCAGGTTTTCCGGAAAGCTGTAGCCTGCTTCCTTCCCTCTTTGCTTTTTTGAAGGATCTATCACAAGGCTCCTGCTCTAGAGCCAGCTTCACCTGGAGCATCCATTTTATAGAAGCAATTTGTACAAGGTTTTGGCACCCTTATCTGCAAAATAATCAAAATTATAGACAATTTACAGACTGTGTACTCAGCTGGGCATCCAGACCTCATCCTGAAGACAAGATGTATTCATCAAAGGGATTTGAGGCTCAGCCCTGCTAATTGCGTTGCTCTTTATCTTACCACTGTTTCCTTTAGCTTTTCTTCTGTATGGTAGAAATCATTAAGACATTTTTTGGGCTTGTGCAGGAGTCACAGATCTATTTTTTTACCACTCTAGTGTTACACCTATAATGTAATAGGAACTGCAGTCTTGTTTAAATTACCATTGTGTTGCATTTGGATGCTGTTGTGTCTGGTGGTCAAAGCACTGGGAAAAGTAGCTCATAATCTGTGAAACACATGAACTACATTCCTGTGACATTTAGAAATACTTGGCAGAGAGAGAGAGTGTTGACTGAAAGGGAGCATGGCACTGTTACCTTCACTTGCTTTGTAATATGGTGGTTAAGAATGATGTGGCATAAAACTTTTAATTTTATTTCTTTTAAGCAAAGAGGCCAGTTGCTTTAGCATACTATTTTTTTTCTTTTCTTTTCTTTTTTCTCTTTGTGCAGAAAGCATATACTCATCACCACACACCACTGCTCATTTCCCGGTACGTAACTGACAGCTCAAATAGAGAGAACCTCCTGAAACTCACTGCAGGTAAAGATGACTGATCCTTTACTAGAAAGGCCTTGACTGGGCTCTCAGGTTTTATTACCTATTACATTGTTTATCCTCTGGGAGATCAATTTCTTGAACTGGAAAATGTGGCAATATAATAACCAGTACTACAGCTATAAATATCTCTTTCAAAAAAAGAAGAGAAAACAAATCTTATGCTCAATACTAAGCCCCACTAAAACAGTTTCAAATATGAAAAGGAATAACAAATTGTAAGTGGGAAAATTGCAGAACTTAATTCAGTGCTGAACATTAATGAATACTCTGTCACCATGTCAGACTCTCAACTGTCCAAGTCTCGGTGAATAAGACCTTCCTCTACACAGAAGGTACCAAAGGTAACCTTGAACCCCCAAACATCTCCATGCACACTCCTACCAAGCCCCATAGGTCATCATGGGATACATCCTCATGTCATGCCATAAAACCAAGTCTGACAGGCTGCAATACAGCATTCTTTTTATTTTGGGCACTTTGATCAGAAAAAACACCAAAAGCTACTCTTACGACACTGTGCCCAGGGAAGCCCTGTGCCAAATACTTTGTGATAGGGCTCGAACATGTCAGATGTGAGCAGCCTGCAGCAGCTCACCCAGGAACCAGGCTTTCCCCACTGCAGTACCCAAGGCTGCAGTAGCTGTGGGTAGCTCCTGATTATTTCTCACCTAAAGTAGTGTCTGTATTCTGGTTGAAGAAGTCATGGGTCTCAGAGATGGGATGGATTCAGGAAACTGTATGTTCATTCTTCCATTGAAGCTCTACACTCATTTCCAGCCCGTTACCTATAGGTGATACTAATGTGTGATAGGCAATAGCTATAATAGCATATAAATCATAATTTATGATAGGTATATGATAGGTATACTATCTGTGTCTTTGCAAAAGGCAGAAGAAGAAAGCCTCAGCACCTCAGTTATTCCTAAAGGACACACACTTTGAAATGTTTATTTCATGTTACCCCTATCTTTGAAATGATTAAACCCGCTCCTCAGTCACACAGCAATTTGCCTGTGGTCCAGCTGGCAGGTAGCTATGAGCAGTTCTCAGGCAGCCAGCTGGTAACACAGACCCCGTTTACCTCTTGTACAATGGCCCTTGTGACCATGGACCATCCTGTTGTCTGACAGATTTTATTATCCAGAGTGAGACAGAGGCTTGATCTGAGGGATGAGATGATGTCAGTTCAGGCGATGAGGTGTCTTTATACTGAACAGGTAGTGAGAGGGAGAGGGGAGGGACAGGGCTATGGAATTCTCACCTTTCCTCTCCTACTAACACACACCAATTATTCATATTGGTTTTTTGTTTTCAAACAAAAAAATACACTTTTTAATTTTTTTTAAAAACCCTCCTATTAAGAAATATAACAAGAATAACTACCTTTAGATTAAAAAAAGAGTCTAGTAATCTCACAGCCTACATTATTGTACATATTCGATACCGCCTAACTTGCGCTAAGTTGCTAGAAGAAAGCTCTGTTTATCCTCATGCAGTGGTTAAGATCTCCCTGTCTCAAGGCTTGGTAGCCCTGGTCTTCAGGGGCCAGCTCTGCTAACAGAGGTGTAACACTCACCGCTGTGTTTAAGAGCGTTTGTTACTGGGGATTAGTAGTTTTCCCATCGCACCCAGGAGACCCGGCCCCGGCGCAGAGCCCTGTTGTGCTCGGAGCTGCACGAATGTGCAGTGGTGTTGTCTTTGTAATGTTTCAGCTTGATCCGAAAAAAAAAAATGGAAGCCTGTGGGAGGAAGGTTTGTGTTGGCTGTAAACCAACACGTGCACAGTTTAATAACATACATCTATGTTCAGTGATTTCAGCTCTTATCTTTTAATTAGAAGCTATAGGACCCTAACCCAATTTTAAACAGCTTACAAGTGCAGATTTTATAGTCTTACCTTTTATTTCCTTTGTACCGAGGTGCAGTAGTGAGAAAAATCACTGTTAAGGAAAAAGCCCTTGCAGTTACTATTATTCCTCAACAGATTTCAAGTTTTTCTACCAGCTTTCAAGCTGCTATTTCCAGGTCTGCCTTAATTTAACCTGGGAACTGAAGGATTTGACAGAAGTGTGTTTGCAAAGTTTGAGAAGCCCTATCCTTACGAGGTCTTCAATTACATTAATTTATTAGTCATATAATTCAATTCACACAGCTGAATAGACCTAATTAAAAATAAGTACATTTACAAGCTATCTTGTTACAAAAGCATTAAGGGTAATGAGTTCATTAAGCTCCATGTGAAGACATTATCAGGCAGAGGGTACAGGCTGCAACATGTTGAAGACACTCGCTGCTGAGGAAAGGAGGCTCTGCCAACAGAGATAGCCTATCTGCACCAAAAGCATTTACTTCAAAGATCACAGATAGCATTGGAGGGCTTAAAGAGCGTGTATTTTTAAAATGTAAATAGGAGGAACTAGTGGGCACATAAATTGTATAACACTCACAGTATACCCTCCGCACTGGCTTATGGAAGCAAAGAGGGTAAAAGTTAGCAGGTTACATCACTCCCCCTATTTCAAAGGGGTTTTCTGCTTGTAGATCAAGTCCTGTTAGGACAGGAGTGCCTGGATGTGCTTACTCATTGAAATAGTATCATAAGGTTGAAACAGCTGCTACACCCCCCATTTGTCTGAGTGCCCCCCTTTTGTGAGGTTAGTGCCAAAATGCTTGGCTGGTAACTGAAACAAATAAAAGGTGGCTTGCAGCACTGTTGTGCTGCTTTTATAATTGTGAACTTTTGGAAAAAAACATTTTTTCAGCTCACAATAACATAAAAAGCTTTATGGTAATACTGAAAACAGGATTTATTTTATGATATGCAGGACTGATAATTGATTCTTTAAAGGTTTGCTGTGTTTTCACTTGAAATATTAAAATATTATATGCTGAACTGGCAGACACAGGAAATTTTTAATATGCTGAAATAAAATGTGCTTAAATAACCCTCCACAATACTCTTGCATTCTTTGCTTTGCTTATATTGAGAACCAGCCGTCACTTTTAAGTTTAATAAGTTTCATATGTTTTGTAGAGGAACTGTGTTTGGTTAATTCTAACCTTTAATTAGTAGCCTCTGGATTGGTGTATACCCCAGGCATGGGGATGTTATTAGTGTGAACTGAAAGCTATGTGTGTTACTCCATAACAGATCAAAACAAACCTTGTATGCTCTGACAGCATTAAACCCCACTGAGACCTGGTGCAGGATATGGTTTTCCACTTGCAAAAGAAAATTGTAATTCACAAGCCTTTGCCAGATGTTGTCCCCCTGATACTTCAGCTTCATTACATACCTACAGAGTAGGTGGTCACCTAAGGTAAAGCCAAGTGTGCCCTGTTAGAGCATTTGCTAGACTAAATAATTTCTCCAGGGTTTGTTTGTTTGTTTGTTAAAAAGAACAATAACAAATACTAAAAGGACGTGCTGGAAAATGGCTGTTTAGTACGAAAAAGATCCCGTTGTTTTCTGATCCCGTTGTCTGTGAATGCAGACCCAAGCTCATGATGTCTTATAAAGGGAAGACTTAGAGGCTGAAAGGAATCTGCTGAGGGCTTTGCTTCTGCTGAACGATGTCACTGCAGAGCACACTACTGCAAGTGCTGCAGCAGCACAAAAGTGTGAGTCGGACAGGACGAAGAGGGTGGGAGATCGCAGCGGAATAGTGCTGGATTCTGAAAGTGGATTTCAGAAGGCAACTTCTGTTACAGATAGAGGACCAAAAAGAAGTGTCCCCTAAATGAGAAAATAAAGCATATTAGTGGCTGCTCATCTCTGGCATTTTATTAGTGTGTAGGTAGTCAACACAAATGTGTACTACTATCAACTGCTTTCAGATTTTAGCTGGTCAGCAAAAATCTTCTTTGTTATCTATACAAAATGAAGAAAAATTCCCTCCCTCCCCGCCCCACCCCAAAAAAGGAAAAAAAAAAAAAAAAGAAAGTTTAAACTTATCATGGAAAAGAGAAACTTGAACAAAAAAAAAATTGTATTCAGCCTTTCCCCAGATTTAGATTTACTTTGGGAAGAGTTTTGGTGACCCTGCCTTGGTGTCCTTACACAATCAGCTACAAACTCAAAACCATCCCTTATGTGTTGTAAATGCTACATGTAAGTGCCGTGGTCCAAGAGTACAAGTGAGGTAGGATTATGGAGAGAAACTGAAATTAAAACAGTGTTCCATCACTGGGAACCACAGAATAATTTTTACACTTAACCTTCCTCAGTAATTTTATGTGAATTTCTGTAAATAAAAGGAGAGTTTTCTGTTTTAGGATACGCAGATAGCATTTCTTTGTTTCAAGAGATTTTATAAGCATGGCAAGTAATGACTGCAAGTGTATTTTATACAGTAAAAAGCATTGAGATGACTTTTAAAAAGAAATTGTTTTTCCTGGCTTCTGGACTTTTTGGGAAGAATTAGATAAATGATTGACTCTGAATGTCATAAGGTACTCTGGTATGATTACTTGAAGCCATAGAAATCTTATCTGCTACCATGGTGGAAACCAGCCTGTGAACATCAGATGTTCAGTGACATGCTTACAAGATCTATTTTTGACTGCCCTAATGTAAAGCATTGTGATAAATGGGCAGGTCCTGCTGACACGCTGGCACATGAAGTGAAGTACAAATGCCAGTGGTACCACACAGCAGTCCCGCAAAGAGTTTTCCTTCCAGGAGCAGCTCAGTGGAGCCGTGTCTGTAGGCATGGGTGCTCTCCTACAGGATCAGGCCCATCTGAAGGAAAGTGAGAATGCTTTATTGAGTGTTTTGGTGCTTGCCTGAATAATTTCTCAAGAAATGTATTGCAGCAAGTGTATTTCTTCTGTAAAAAGCCTCATGTAGCTTTAGTTCTACTGAGAGGCTCCTCCATCAGGCAAGTCAATAGCTGTCATGGAAGTGATTTAAAACTAGTCACACAGCAACTCCTAGCTATTTTATTACAGGACACAGACTGCAGTGTTACTTCTTTGTCTAGCAGTACCACACTGGCGACCCATTCTGTGTAATTGCCCTATATCTGTCTTTTCATGCATCTTGGATTTAGTGGTACCACACCCTGTGTCCATGTAATTGAGGAAAAAAATATTCTCTCTCATCAGCAGCGAGAGCAAATTATTTTTCTGAACCTGGCTTTTGAGGGTTTCCAGCCCTAAATTGTGTGTGCGAACAAAGCAATAAAATTTACAGGCCAACCTGAGCTAAGCTTTCAGGTTTGAGAAGAAGTCTGAAAAGCCAGGGTAGTTTTTTACCCTTGTTTCCCCTCTTTTCCCTTCCTCCTCCTTATTAATAAACAGACGGAAGCAAATCTGCCAACTCTTATTCCAACAGCCTTTGTAACGTACGTCTTGCTCTACAGGTAAACCCTGCAGGTCATGTTCTTTGAAGCATGTTATCTTCCTGAGATTAGACCTGGATTAATCTCTAATTTAGATGGGTGACTTTCAATTCCTTGACAGAAATCTGAACAGCATAAAAAAACTGGTTCTGGTCAAAATTACATATCAGCTGGAAGTTCACATCTATTCAAGTAGCATTTCCTCTGGAGGACTGACTGAACGAGAGCCATTTTATTTGTCAATTATGTTGTTTGCCTCCAGAGGATAATAGCCAAGGAAATTAATTAGTGAAAATAAGCCACAAAACCATCAAAACATTCAGGCAAAGCTTCACTCAAAGTAACATGTTCAGTGAAACAGAAACTTGGACTGGCAGCTCAGTGTTTTTACACTATTTGTTGATTCTACTGACAGCTTTAATCATTGCTGAGCTGACACTCCGGTGATACAAATGAGTAAATAAAATGTCAGTTTTGCTTACGATGACATTGAACATAACTGTTCAACCTTGACAGGTCTATATTTGTAGACAAGAGAATCACTTCTTTAGACTTTTCTGCAAGAATAACACAGCTAAAATCTGCACAGCTACCACATACATGGCCTGTAACCAATAAAAGTCAGTTATTTTTATTTGTGATGTTTTGACAGAAACTAATGGTGTCATTTTTTCTCCCTAGTCAGAAGGGCACAGCAGCCGCAACACGCCCCCAGCTCCAGATCTCGGAGTAGAAGTACCACCTCACTGAAACCAATGGGTATCTCGCTATCAGCTCCTGTGGGCTCAGCGCTGGCTCTACGCTCGGTTCTAAGGATTACGTGAAACTCCGGGTTTTTCTGCGAAAAATTCTGTGTCAAAGAGGTTCTTTGTTTCAGGCATAACCTGAGTTGTCTGTCAAACGTGGGCCCCGATCCAGCAAAGCACTTAAGCACATGTGTAGCGTTGTTGAAACCAACGGGACTACCGCTCACATGCTTAAAGTCACGCGTGTGTTTAAGTGCTTTGCCGTCCTGAAGCCTTGCAGAAGTCCTTTATATCATGTTGATTTCAAAGCACATTTCGTTATTACATCACCGTGCTGTTCTTGGCAGGGAATGAATTAATAAATGAGACAAGGAGAGGTCCGGCAGGAGCTGCTGGGGGAGTAGGACACTGCATTCCTTTCAAAACAAGGCCGTGGCAATAAGTTTTCAGGAGACATGAATCAGCCACGTAGGCAGTTATAAATAACGTGGCGCAGCCGGGCTGGGTGACATACCGCTGCACTATGTATATTGCAAGAACATATCGATACTGGGTACTTTGTGTTTTTAATCTTCCCACAGACTTGGCATCCACCCACCCTCCCTCCTAGGCCATCCGGAGTCTGTTTGTTGGGAGAATACACTCACTACTTCACTCCACACGGGATTTTAATGCTATTATTTCACAAGCTGGGATTGTACGGCTGGGGAACAGCACTGTCATTTATGCCATATTATTGGCATGCAAGTGCTCTACACACATATTAAAGCCAAAATATCTCCCTGAAGTGGAGAATATCTTCCCACAATGGGAAGCATAGGGTTGGGTGGAGGAATGTGGACGCTCCCAAAGCATGTGAGCTGAGCTTTCCCAGAGAGGTACTCCGGAACCCTGTGGCCACACTTCCATTGCCATTTGAGGACTGGGCTTAAAGGTGAACTTCTCTCATAGGCACATTCCCATTCAGATCATGCATTTTGGGGAATCAAGGAACCTACCATTAAGACATGAGCACGCTACACCTTACCAGCAGCTTCGCACTCTGAGGCCAGTGGGTTGGCTTGGCAGCCGGGTCCATGTCTGTTGGCAAGGTTTCAGAGCCCACATGGCAGAGGGCCCTGTCACAGCACTGCTCTCACAATGACACATCACCAGGGCTTGCAAGGCACAAAGGGACCTGTAGGTAACATCTCCTTCGGTAGGAATGGTGGCAAAAGCCACACTGGTTTCTCCAGTGTCTGGTGGTGGTAAGCCTGTTTAGGAAGGGAGCAGCTAAATGGAAAACAGCGAGCCATTTGGGGAATGGGGTGGGAAAAAGAGCACAGATGTGAGGGGTAGAGGAGAAGGAAGAAGGGAGCAAACAATTAGTATATGAAGGCAATGCCCTGGGAATAGCTGAAGGTACATTTTGGGACCTCTCACCGGGCAACTACTGAAGTGAGGATGGAGCCTGGGATGCAGCTGTGCTTACCCATGACAGCAGAAGCACATGCTCCATGCTGTGGGAAGAGGGTGCTGGGGGGGACAAATCTGTGAACGGAAATGTGATACCACAAAAACTTTGGCGTAGTGTTATCTGGGAAAGGCATCAGTGCCCCTTTTGCTTTGCCAGGATTGAGTTAAATACAACTTGCATTGATCACATGAATGGTGGGGAACAACAGAAGCTATGGAGCTTTCAAAGTTATCTTCACACACAATAAAATGTAGATAAATAGTAAAAGTCTAGTACTTCTTCCCTTGGAAAGTTTCTTTTAAGGAAGCCACTGTACTACAGATACTGACAAGCAGCTGGAAATAAAAACTTGGAGTATCGTGGAGGCTGGTGGGAAGAGGGGCCAAGCTCCCTGTCAGAGACTCAGCTCCATATGCCTTTTCTGTTGAAATCTGCAAAAACTTGGTAGGAAGGACAAGGGATTTATGTATCATTTCGTCTTGGAATTCTAGCAGTTTGGCCCTGTTTTTCATTTTCTTGCACTCTTTTGATTTGTTTGCTTATTACTGATAGATTATTTTAATGCCATTCATGACCAGAATACAACAGATCATGTAATTAAATTTAAACAAAGTAAAACCAACTACGGTTTTCTAATCTGAAAAGGGACATGATTTAGATTATTTCCTTGAACCAGGACCCAATGTCGCCTTTGATGAAAGTAACAGGAAGGCTCTCAGCAGCAGCTTAAACACACACCGCCAAGCTCACAACAGAGAAGGAGCACTCACACACTTTCAAGAGGATGTTTTGCATCCTGTTATTCCAGCAGCACGTGGCATTGCTGTTATCATGGAGGCAGAATTGCTGCTTTTCATGGGAAACCTCATTTGGAGATGGGCTATAATCATAATTTCTGATGCATACATTGCACAGAGCTGGGACTTGATACAAAATGAGGACCTAACCCAAAGCCTTCCGTAACCAACAGTAAACTTTCTGTGATTTCTCTGGGATTTGGATCAATTTCTCTGCCTGTAATTGCTGATATAAGAGGAATGTTATTTTTGTTGTGGTACTTGCATTAAGAAACAGAGCTATCATTTGATCAAGCTTGTTGCAATATGTTTGCTAGCAAGAGACTTAACTTCTTTGAAGGATTTAAATCTGCTAAACCATCTGGGAAAGCAAAGATAATGCAAAATGCAATTTTAATGTATGTAAATGTAATGCAAAATGTAATTTTAATCAATGTCAGAAGTGAACTACTTTTTACAATCTGATTCTTATCTACTATTCTTACGATTAATGTACTACAGCTTTTACATTTCTTGTTTTAGGACAGCTACTTCCCAATGATTTTCCTTTTAAAAATATTTCAGGAGCGAGGCAAGGGAAAGAAGAGCTGGTGATAATAGACTGCGGGGTGCGCATTATGCTTCCGATGCCTGCCACATTCAGCTCATCTCTGTGTGTGCTCTTCTGATGCGGCTGTGGCTGTGCTGGGTATGAGTTACCCCTCCAGCTTGGCCCCTGCGGTTCATTGCTGCCCTCCTGCAGAGGGCAACTCCAACAGATGGGTGTATTTAGCTTTTTCTTAAATCACTGGATCTCATTTTGAGCAATTTTGAGTTGCAGGTCCTGGCTAGTGCATTTTTTTATCTGGAGCAGCTTCAGGAGCACTCCCCAAGCAAGAGCTGCCTCCTGCAAGTGATGAGGATCTTGGGCCTATCTCCTTGGGCCTTGCCACCCCCATGAGCTCCTTGGCTATGGGTTGCCTAAGTGGGGCGTCATCCACCCTGGAGCTTGCTGGCAAGACCAATTCCAGTGGCTACAGCTGCAGGAAGGGCTATGGTGATGGCTGCTGATCAGGCTGAGCCTCTGGCGGTCTCACCAGCCAAAAGGTCAAAGATGCTGACAAACTGCATCTTTTAAAAATCACTGAGATACCTAACCTGTGCCACCAGAGAAAAATCAGATGTGACAAAATCTCTTGGGGTCCGCGCAGGGGTTTTAACCCTCTGCGTGAATTGAGGCAAATGGCTCTATTCAAGATGGGTGCCTGGCGACTAAGGTTAGAGGAAGGAAGCATTAATTTAGGTAGAGGATGTCGGTGCATGGACAGGCTGTGGCTAAAATTGACAGCACCTCCCAGAAAGAATTGGTTGCTATACAGCGGTAGAAATTGGGGAGGGCAGAGGTCTCCTGGAGGGGCAGGGAAGGAAACTCCTGCAGCCGCAAAGCGCACCAGGGCAGGGAGCGGGGGAGCACCTGGTCACTATTTACTGCTCTCCTGCTTCTTCTGCCCTCTGCTCCGTTTGGCTGTGAGCAGTGGTGGTGTTTATCGCTTTTCAAAGATGGCATTTCTTCTGCATGACACTATTTACTCTGGGTGTAGGAGGAGCTGACCCACTGATTATCCTAACGGAACGAAGGAGCAGAAAGTCAAGTTTCAAGCTATTGCTGTGACTTAAGAAACATGCAAGGCTTTTGCCTCTGGACATAATCAAGTCAACGTGTTCAGTATTGGTTTATGCTTAAAAAGCAAACTAAAAGCAGATGAAGTGTATTTATAGGCTCATCAGCCAATGAATGGATGAAAGGGAAAAAGAAATTAATGGGAAAATGTCAGCCAGGATAGAGGAGGGACTCACTGTGAAGTTCATGTCCAGACCAACAATTTGGAGTTAATTCCGAAGACCAGGGTATCTTGAATTACAGTGGAAGAAAAATTGACACTTTATCAAATTTGAATTTAAAAATAAAACAGTAAAAATAGCCTAGTGCGAAGGAGATCCTTTTGCCAGACTACCTCAGGCTGGGAAAGGCTAAGGGCACTTAGGTCTGGCCAGTTGCAAATGTGTGGCTTTGATTTGAAGCTCAAAATCTTAAATAAAAAAAGGGAACATAGAAAGCAATGTTATAAAAACAAAGCTGAGGCTCCTTTACATTTCCCAGCTTCAGATAAACCCGGGTATAACTCCGACAGCGACGAAGAGGAAAGAACAGTGGAGGAGTAAAATACCGCTTCTCTATCTTTGCTGTCTTGCTCTGCTGAAATTGCTGCTTTTTATGTAGGCAAAAATCTCATATTTAAAAGCTATTTTCGGCAACATGAAATACAGGAACAAGTAGAAAGAAACAACAGCCTTGTTAATTGAAATGTGAGGGCAGGCTAGTAATGCAAGATACGATCACTGAACCATGCCTCTTTTAAAAATGATTTAGGGAGTTGAGAAGAAGACTTTACATTTCATAAAAATCTCATTGTCTGATCTAGTCCAGTATTTAAGAGAAAGGGATATGAGGAAACCAGCATAATGAAACCCAGCCCAAGGAGGACAGACTAGAACAAAGGAGTTGCTGTTGATTTCATGTCAAGCTTTGCCACGGTTTGACTGTGTGATCTGGAGCAAGTCTTTACATCCATGCTGCCATCAAAGGTGTGATTGCAGCTCATATAATCATGCCCTCGAGCTCTCTTTGCATCAGTTTAGTCATCTGTACCAGGGCCATCATTCTCTTTTACCTCTTTTAAGGGCTGCAGCAACGACTGACGTAATCCGAGTTCGCAAAAGCTTTTGTGGTCCTCTGATGAAAAGCAGGGAAATGCAAGACACTGTAATATTTCTGCTCGTTGAGCCTACTGATAGAGGCATGCATCTTGCCACTGGAGGAATCCTTTAATAAAACAAAATCCGTTGCTCATCCACTTTCTTCTGGCTGCAGAACTATTGCTGTGAATTGACGCAGGCTTAAAAATGTAAGCCAGAGCACAGAACTGAGTAGTGATACACATATATATGTTCTTGGCAGTGCCTTGATGCAGATCATGACCATGATCTGTTTAATGAATTACTATTATTTAATGGTCTCATCCGTTGTTGATTTGAAAAAGAACAAATTGGAATATTTGTGCTCAAATGGCAACTGGGGGAAGATGACTCAAAACGAAATCATTCCCTAAATTCTGGTAGAACTCAGGGCTAGGAACAACCCCTTGAAATGGCTGTAAATGAGCCCGAGTGGAGTTTACCCACTGGTGTTCATAATACAATTCATGTTCCAGAAAAGTAATAATGGAGAACACACGCACAATAGAGGCTCAGTGCACAAAACTTGTAACGTATTATTTGTGAGGAATATTTCTTTAAAAATGTAGAGCAGGAGTATCACTTATCGTTCCCACATGGAACAAGTGGTGAAAAGGTTGTGGAAATCATTTTTATTGTTATCATATGTTTTCCCTAAATGTTGCTATAGGAGTAAACCTTTTTTGGTATTACTTACAATATGCTATTGTTTGACATCCAACATTACGCTTACGTTCGAATAGCTTACCCTTGTAGCATCCTTCTTGTCCTTTGTTGATTAAGTCTGAGATAAATATACCATTGTTTTAATGAAGATTTAAAAACTATTCAGTCTCCTGCCGGCTGAATGAATATTAAAAGAATGGCAGGAGCAGTCTTAGTGGGATAACCTACTCAGCCAATTGTTCTTCAGACTGAAGGATCTGGGTTTGATATTCCATTCTAGTTTCCTTCAATTCCTGTGCCCCAGTGTGCTGTACCCAACTCCCAGAATCAACTGCCTGACTGTATGACTCTTTCTGCTATCCAGCTCCACCAAGAAGGGGAAATTTGCAATCTGAAGCAGGTTGACCAGATTTGGGGATAAGTAAAACTTCCTAGAGTTGGTTTCATTTGACTTGTGTAGTCAAAATGAATCATTGTGGATCTTCCATGAAAGCTGATCAAGAAGGTTATGCTGAAAAATGTGTGTGTAAATCTCTTGCAGGATGCATTTCAAGTTTTGGGAAAACGCAACTTAGAGATGTAGGGGAGGAGGTAGTTTTTAACGTTCCATTTTTATGGTTTTCAGGGGAACACCTGAAGGTTCAGAAAACCAAATACATGTATTTTGATTTTCTCCTTTTTTTTTTTTTTTTTGGCCACTTTTACGTGAAAGGCATAGCAGGTCACAATTTTATTCCTTGTGCAACAGTCGCAGTAAGCCAGGCAGACATTCTTCGCTACATCTCAGCTGCTGAGAAACAGTTGAGTTCTATGGATGTCAATGGATATATGGAACTTAAAAGTTCAGAAGTCTGGTACCACCTGACACAACTCCTCTTCATTCTTCCCAATGGGGGAATCAAAAGTAAGTTTCTTATGCTTAAAGACGTATATGATGCATAAATACAAAGATAAACAGGCATTAAGTTATGTAAAGGAATCAGTGTTTAAAAAGCTCTGTGAGCCTCCAAGGGCTTTAGAAGAATCTGGGGCTCTCCAGACACTGGTGGGGTCACTGGATGAGATACAGAATCACAGTATGATTGAGGTTGGAAGGCACCTCTGGAGGGCATCATGTCCACTCTTCCTGCCCCAGCAGGGCCACCTACAGCTGGTCCAGATGGCTTTTGAGTATCTCCAAGGATGAAGACTCCACCTCTCCGGGCAACCTGTGCCAGTGCTCAGTCACCCTCACAGTAAAAAAGTGTTTCCTGTGTCCAGGAGGAACCTCATATGTTTCAGTTTGTGTCCGTTGCCTCTTGTCCTGCTACAGGGCAGCACTGAAGAGAGCTTGGCTCTGTCGTCTTTGTACCCTTGCTTTATACACATTGATGAGATCCCCCCTGAACCTTCTCCATGCCCCAGCTCTCTCAGCCTTTCCTCACAGGAGAGGTGCTCTAGCTCCTTCAACTTCTTTGAGGCCCTTGGCTGGACCTGATCCACTATGTCCCTGTCTCTCTCGTACAGGGGAGCCCAGGGGCTGGATCCAGCACTGCAAGTGTGGCCTCACCAGTGCTGAGTAGAGGGAAAAGATCACCTCCCTCCCCCTGCTGGTAATACTGTCCTTTCATTTTATTGCCATAAAAGTTCCTTTTGATGTAATTAGGCATCTAGGAGGTTTGCAGTGCTTCAGTGATCTCACAGCTGGCTAATTCTCTGATTTGGTCTGTTGATCACGCCTAGAAAAAGAGCATATCCTGGATCCACTGGTGCCAGTTTGCAAATTTGCCACTGGCAAAAGAAATACCTCTTAATCTAGAAAACTTAATGGGGAGAGGAAAGGGAAACAGAACTTCTAGAGAATTTTCTAGGCATAGAAAGGGCAGCATCCGTCATACACACACACACAAAAGAAAAGTCTTGTGTTGCTCAACATTGGCTTAGGCTGGCCATTGTTGGAGTGCAGTTGGGACCCTTCCAGCCTGGCAGCTTCCATGGTCTCCTAGGCACCGGGGGTCAGTCCAAGAAATGTCAATAAAATAGCTCTTCTGGAAAGAGTAAGTGTGGGTGAGGCAATAAATATTTTTACTGGTTGGCTCAGGAAGAAGCAGTGCAAACCAAGGAGATAGCAACTTGCTGCATGGCCCGGCCGAGGCCTTTTTACCCTCTAGCTATCCTTCTCCCTTCACACACCTCCCTTCACATGTGTCTGTACAAAATCCTTAGGGCCAAGCATGCTGGTGTCATGCAGAGTTTCACCTAGTATTGCCTGTATTTGCTACTATGCAGTATATCTTCAAAGACCAGACCTGGTAGTACAAAAATGCAGAATAGTAGGAAAAATTCCCTGGAATCTGCTCTGGGACTGCTACTTCCCCCCTTTGAGTGGCACAAAGTGAATTGGTGTTGGGGCCAGCAGCACAGAAGTCCACATCTCTGCAGAAGGAGTTTGCCGTTAGCTGTGAATTACATGCTGCTCTCTGCTATGTGGGCCCGCATCCACAAAAAAAAGGGCCGAAAACCTGCCTGAGCCCACAATCACATTACACGTAGCTTCACATCATGCCCTCTGAGGTGTGCCGCGGATATTTTATCAGAAAAGCAGCCACTTCTGTTGAAGTGTACTGATTCAATAAAATTACATCAGCCTTCACAGGCAACTTGCTTTCAAATAATGGTGCATAATGTCAAAAATACATGTTGTGTAGCTTACGTAAAGTTTTCATCTCATTTTCAGTAACCATTTAAACAGAAATGTTTCATTTTAGGTAAATGTTAACATTATGTTAAGCTGTATTCTACTTCTGTGTACTAACAAAGGTCATGAATAGAGTAATAAGTGTTTGAGGTTTGCAGGATTGCTTTGATGTAAATTCTATTTGCCACTGGTATTCTCCATTTACCACATATATCCCCGGAGAACGGCTTGACTGCATAGCTCATAAATTTGTTATAAATCATAATGTTTCTATTACATCATTTCCAACCTATCCAAGCTAAAAGTACAATGTGATTTTTTTTTCTTCCCCTATGTGAATTTTCAGTTTGGTGGCATATCTGCTGCATAATAAATTCCAGACAGTCATTCTTTCATGGTATATCTAACGTCTGCATTTTGGACCCAATCTAGTTGATTATTGAAAACTGTGGGAGTTTGCCAGCAGTTACAGCAGGACCAGAAATGGGTCCTCTCTGCATCTAACTTGCTTTTGTTGGAGCAGCATGCTGGTTTGGAACCAACTTCTAATGAGAGTGTATCTGGAGCTGCAAACATCAGATGTGCTAATTGTCTGCTGAAATGCTGGTTTTGGTGCCAGCAGTAAGTGTTGGGTTTCTAATTCAATGCTGTTTGTTTTCTCTTGTGATTGAGTGCCACAAAATTCATCTGTTATACTTTGTAACAATGGCAAATGAGGGAAATGTTGGCTTGCCATGAACAGTTCAGCAATATGGCAAAATAATGACAGCAATGCACTGTATTTCTGTTACATTAAGGCTGTGCATACTTTCACACCAAAATAGGGAAGGGGAAAAAAATTATGTGATTTTTATGTCATAGTATTAGCAACAGTAGGTATTAAATTTTGTTGAAAGATAAGTCTGCTAGCCAAATAAACTGTAGAATGTAACCCGCCATTTGCAAACATTTTTATACATAAGTTAGTCTCCAGACATGCATATTCCATTGAATTCGGTGGAATGATCCATGTGCATTCAGTTATTCAGCTGTGTGCCTGTAGTATTGGGACTTTGTTTGGTCGGAAGCAGAAAGCTGAGATAAAACTGCTGTTTTAAAGTAATTCAGAATTACTTTAGCCTAAGAATAGCAAATGCATCAAAGTCATAGTAATCATGTGCTCTGCATTTGACCAGCAGCATAATCTGGTGTTTACATCTGAGTCTACCTGGTTTCTCTTTATCTTTAATAACAACGTAATGAAGAATAAAACTAACTAAAACTGCCTGAATCACAAAAGAGCATTAAAAGAACAGTCTCTGTAAGTGAAAAGATACAGCAAAAGTTGCATCTTTCATCAAGATTTTTATACAACTCATTAAGAAACAGAATTGGGTTGGGTGAGGAGGGGTTAGTGGTTTCAGGCAGTAAAATGGTGGAAATCTCTTCACAGGGTTATTTATGAAAATGTGTTCTGGAAAATGTTGAAATATTAATTTTTCATGTCTTTATATCTTTTTGTCTTGTTCAGCCCATGCAGCACAAATTCAGTGGCATTTAGAATTAGAAGTGGGACAAGCTGCCTCAGGGAGTGAAACCAGGGAAAAAAGCTGTGATGAAGGAAGGAGAAGTGTATAAAAGGCAAGGCTTTTTGATTAATATTTTGGTCTTGTGAGATGGTCAGGAATGTGCAAGGTCTAGAGAGACCTTTTGAGTTTCAAGATGAGAGCAGGCTTGCGGAGGGCTGTCCAGAGATGAGTCTTTGCAATGCAGCCATCAGCAGAAGGCTGCCTGCGCCCAAGGGTTTTTCAGTGAACCCGGAGCAGGGACACAGTAAACCATGGAGAATGCCCAGCACACTGTGCTAAGCACGGAAAAGGTACAGGGAACCCCATAGAGTCCCTTTTCCGTCCCCACCCAGAACACCCCGCAGGAGAGAGATCTTCCTGCAGAGCTGAAACAAGATTTAGAGACGCGCACAGCAATGCGTCAATTAGGTACATTTTTGCCAGCAATTTCCCCCATATAGCCAAGCTCCATTTAAAACAGAAGTCTCCTATCAAGCAATCTTTTGAAATTATTTACTCTTTTATGGTTGCAAAGTATGGCAACATAATACCGTTAATGGAAACCCAAATAAACGGCATATGCTGCAAAGTGTCTATGAGCGGGCTTTATGGCTTGAATTCTTACGTCACACATTGGTTACAATTATGACTCCAGCAGATGCCTTGGGGACGTAGAAGAGCATATATAGGGTTTTAATGAAAGTATAAACTGATAAAGTTTATTTTAAAAGTATATTATCACGCTGAGAGAGAAGGTGGGGGAAATGTCATAAATAATGAAAAGATTTATTGTTGCAAAGTGCTTTACAAGTGTTACAATATATTACAAAAGAGTGGTCCCCAATAAAGGCATTGGCTGCATGGGGTCATCCCACTGGCTCGGCAGCAAGCACCACAAAGACCTCGTAGATTGGGGTTAAGTGGCAATGTGATGATCTTCAGGCCGGTGGCTTGAGGCCTTGAGCATCTAGCCCTTGGTCCAAAGGGCTGACACAGAAGTTTAGGGCTTTACGCAGATGGGGGCATACGGGGCACATTTGGGGTAGCCCTGCGCTTTGTTGGGAAAAACTGTTATTAACTGGGATTATGCAGACCTTGACATCCTTTCAAGCATGCTTGGTGCCAGACCGTAACCAGCCGTTAGTCCTCTGTGGGAGCCACTTTCTGCACATATTGCCAAGTCAAGACAACAGTATGTGACTTCTTCAGATGGAAATGTTTTAAAAACCAACTCTGGTGTGGCTCAGTGTTCTCATCCTCTTCCCATCCCATACTATGCTCATCTCCTTTTTTGTTTTAAAATCTTATTTTAACAGTACTAGAAACATAATTTATTTTTCCCATTAACAGCTGAAATGAAATTCCTTTACAACATAATAACTATCCTATGTATAACCTTTCTCTTCCCAAAACTTTAAGATCCCACACTGTTATGAGACTATTCCGCAACTGACGTATTTATGATCAAGCATTTCTTGGCCATATTTGGGTTGCGTTTAGCTGTTTCAGTATGTGTTCAGGCTGGATATGCTCAGCAATCGAACAGTTGTACGTGAAGAGCAATCACTTTGTCAACAGCTTTAGTGGCGGCTTTCCAATGGCGTGAGAGAGTCAGACCACTGCCGTTTCGGTATCCTGCCCTGGTCCCACCTGGCAGAAGATGTTGGGAAGGTGCATGAGCATTGAGGCACATCAAAATCAGGATTTGCAAAGTGTCCAAAGGAGATGCCAAGTAATTAGTGAGTCATGCAAGGAAACCAGAAATCACCCAGAGACCTGAATCCAGACCTACACATCCAAGTGAATGCCGTAACCTTGGTACCAGGTTGTGTTTAGACATGCCTATTTGGACTCGTACACATCATCTGAGCTGTGCTGCAGCAGCTGAGACCCCACACTACAAACCTGCTTATGCGTCCAGCAGATCTGAGCCCCCCGGCGTGACCCAAGGCAGTGGGCAAGTAGGGACACACCAGGGCAGCTCTGGGGCCAAGGAAGCCACTCTGCAGCTGATGAGGGCGACAGAGGATTTTTCTCTTGCTCTGAAAGATGAAGTCTGGCTGAGCTCATCACTTGGCCTCGGAGGAAGGCTTGTGATCCTCATGCAGGAGGGTGTGGGCTTTGGACAGGACATGAGTGGCGGGAGAAGCTGGCAGTGACTGGAGGTCGTAAAGATCAGTGCCTTCGCCTGCAGTGCAGGCTCCTAAATCATCTGGAGAAGGTATCCAACAGCTCTACCCTAACCCGCCACATGTGGGATACCAAACATGTTTCCCCAACTAATGCTTTATGGTAAACACAAACCAGAAAACATTGACCCTATTCTGCTCTGTGCTTCTACCGCTGCCCCCCCAGCCAGTGCTGCCATCACCAGCCCTCGTGCGTTTGTCCGGCAGCCGGGCTTTCCACCAGTTGGTCCCTCCATGTACATGAAGCATCAGCTCCCATCACCTGGACAGTTGCAACAAACACATCCACTCCATCCTTACACGGAGAGGGTGGAAGGACAGTGTTTTGGGGATGGGCAGCCCGCAGTCCTCTCCTAGGTTTTCTGAGCACAGAAGGAGGGAGAAGCCCAGGGGACAACTTCATTCCCACACCATTTCTTCCAGCACCTCCCAACCCTGTCTGCTCCCTGTCATGCAAAGACTCCCCCATTCACCCTATATTTGGAGCTGGGCCAGCACTCAGAACCAATGCTGTAATAAGTATGCTCACTCTCTGCAGGGAAGAAGGAAATCCTGGCTCCAGCAAACTTACAGGCAAAACTTGGAGGCATTTGCTTTATTCTAACAGCATTTAGCAGATGGGTTTCACTGTTAGTACTGAAGCCCTGCACCTCCTTTCGAACTGCTCTCTGATATGACTGCTAAAGTACTACAAGACCAGCATTTACTATAAAGCTGAAATGTTAATATTTATACACTGTGCCCATTGGGATGGAGCAATTAATTTTTTATTAAGAAGTTATTAAAGCATTTTTCTAAATTGCTCTAAATAGGTTTCCCACCTAAAACATGCTGTTCCTTTTTTCCCCTTAACTTCTTTTTCTTTTCAGTGTACGGCTTTGATCTTTTGGTTTACTTGTACTTCACAGAAAAATGCTCATAAACCTTCACAGAGAGGTTCTCTTGGCTTATAGCTTTATTCAATCAATATGGTGGATCTGTAGCAAAACCATTTTAGGAGCACTTAGGAAGAGAAGTCTACTTGTTGAGTATCAGAACAAAAAGGTTCACTTCACCAAAGAATCTTTAGAAAGACGCTTTCCAACACAGAAGAGTCTATTTGGATTTTGGTTACAGATTGTACCACACTATAAAAGGTTGGCCCTTTAAAGTATGAATGAGATTTCATGTTCTTCAGTTCTTAAAAAGCATTCATGAATGCCACAGCAAGTCCACACAAGTCTTTCTGAACACTCCCCAGGTTTAGACAAGCACGAATCCTGTGGCTACAAACAAGTACCTGCCTGCCGTAACTCCAGGGTAGGAACCGACCAGGGAACAGGAGGGTGAGAGTTAGCAATTTGCCATAATCCAAGATTACTACAGTTTTATTGCATGTCTCCACAAATTACAGACGGATGTGGAACTAATGGTTTTTCTCAGCACCGATTCGTGCTCTGCGCAAGTTACGGAATTAAGAGCAGAAAGATTATTTCTCAACAATTAGCACTTAAACTGCTATTACTGTAGTTTGCTAATAAAATCCAGGAAGAAATGTTTACCGTACGTATATTATTCTCTCTTTATATTATTCTCTCTCTCCTGTGCTATTTTAATCCTTTTTAAAAATAATTTCACTTTCTTCTGCTAGAAGCAAACAGGATGAAAGTAGTAATGAAAAGCCGGCGCATTTACAGGGCAGATCTGAAGCGCTGTTGCTGTTTGTGTTTTAATGTTTAAGCTTCACGAGAGATACTGTTTGCAGATGCAGAAGAGAGACCAGCCACCCTGCAAGGCCAAAGGAGAACTCAGCGAAGGATAGGGGGTTTTTTCCCTTCACTTTTATCCTATCCCAAAGCCTTTGAATCAGAGTTTGACGCAGGTCTCTGAAAGTTGAGGCAAAGCATGTCCAGGAAGGGCCTCACCAAGTGCTGTGCAAACCTGCTCTCAGCCTTCACCATTTGCGGCCTTGGCTGTTCACACTGACTAGAGAAAGTAGATGTGAGAATATCTTACTGTAGGTTAGGGGATACAGATGCCAAAGGGGTGCTCTTGGCCCAGGGAAAAGTGCCTGTTCTGGGACAGGCACTGTCAAAAAGGGGCTGAAGAAAGAAAGGAAACCACCTTTATTTTAAAGCTTTCTCTTTCCCATGCAACAGCTCTACGGGATGGAATAAAAGAAACCTGTGTTTTTGGAGTTCCCTCGAGTTCAGAAATCTTATTCTGTAAATTAATAGAAACATTCATGCCTCCTGATGAGGGCTGTAGTCCAATTCACAGGTGCTGGAGAATGTCTCTCTCTCTCCATGACACTCAGCAGGTTTGCACGACACCAGGGTTGGGGCAGTCTGGAGATGTGGCTATTAAATTCTGCAGGGTGCCAACACTGGTGAGTCTGGAGATGTGCACTGCTGTGTGTGCTCACAGGGGTTGTCCAGGGGGAGCCACATGAGTATGGGAAGGGGAGCAGAGTGATTGTAGAGCCCAAGATCCTCACTGGGAAAATCCAGCCCAGTGCCTTCCTCCAGGAGTCAGTGCTTTCACACACAAGGATTGCTTCTCTCATTACCATAGGTGCCAGCTAAGTTGGGCTTCTCTAGACAGTGTAGTGAGCCATGGCAAGGTGGGTGCTTGCAGGGGTTGGGACATCATGTTCATCCACGCTGGAGTTATCCTTATAGCCCTGACTACATCTGGGCACTTGAATCTAGCAGAGACCCAGCGCTGCCCTCCCAGCTCCCGCCTCCTGCTGCTGGTCCCCTTGTCTCCAGCCTGACCACACAAGCCTTTCCATGGCCATTCCTGAGCTGCATCAAGGGACAGCATCGCTACTTCTGTTGTTTTAGTAATTTCCAGCCAACCTAGAATAAACAGGAAAATGGTGGAAATGACCAGGGAAGAGGGAAGAGGAGAGGGAAGAGGAGAGGTTGCCCCTAAAGGCAACAGATTCGTGCCTGGCTAAAGGGGCTGTGCAGCTCCAACCTCATGTTCCTTCACACCTTTCTTTTGGTTTCTATTTTTCCCTAAATTCCTAAAAATTCAGGTCTAATTTACCTTTTTCTTCTTCTGTCTCATTTTCTTTCTTCCACAGCTTCCATTACTCACTTCCCACCATTTTCTCCTCTGTAGCCCATCATCCCCATCTCCCTTGTCTGGCACCTTTTGCTGGGTGCACACAGAGTAACCTGTTTGCAAGCATACAGCTGGGTGTCTCAGCAAAGACTGGCTTGGTAGATGAGTCCGTGATTCTGAACAAGGCACGGCTGTATGAAAGCAGACCTGACAGCACAAAACATGGTGGCCAGCACATGAGTGAAGTTTCCATTCTGCCTCTCCAGGCTGCATGGTGAAAAGAGCTGGAGGAGAGAGACAACAATTACTGTCAAAACATGGTAATTCATGCCTAGAGTTCAGTGCAAATCTCTGTATTTACTCCAAGCTTTGGCCTGAGAATTGTGGGTGAGACTTGGACTCATGAAACTCAATGGGAAGGCTCCTGCTTCACCCTCAGGCTGTTTCCTCTGTGAAGAAAGGGTGCTGGGACCGGGCTTCGAGATGTAACAAAGGATACAGGGAAGGCTGCTCAAGATTTTTTGTGTCCTTTGCTACACGATGTAAGCAAGGAGAAAGGAAGTAGCTGGAGTTCTATAATGGATTAAAAGAAATCCATCCTTTTTCACCCTCTGTAAAGATTTCTCAGTAGGATAAAAATTTTAAACTCATGGATAATAAGACTATCTATACATATACTAGCTGAATTGGTGGTTGTCCCAGTAGAGCTACAGAATCTTCAGATGAAGTGGTTTCAGTGCAGTGCAAATGTTGACCCTTCTCTCTCCTCCCCAGATAACTCCAATCTTATAAAATGAGTAAGATACATTTTAGATTTGCCCTGGAAATGTGCTGTTGCACTATCCTAATGTTTGAAAGAGAAGTTGTGTTTATTTAACACACGAACATTAGCAGCCAGGCAGGACATTATGATTCATGGAGATCTGCACTTTTAAACTCAGGAAGTACAAATCAACCAATTTCTTATTAACCTTATCTCAAAAATCTAGTCAGTGGGACATACTCTTAAGTTTACTCCTTTTTCAAAAAGCCTTTCCCTCCTCCAGGACTGCTGGTGTTTGCTGCTTAGATCAAACTGCCAAAGTTAGCCATCGGGCTATCTGCTAACAACTTCTTGGATTAAGACATTCTTCCCAAATTGCTTATAGGCTGCTCCCTTCTGCTCAAGTCTGGACCTCTGTTTTTTAAATTACATACTGTGTTAGGCATCTTATCCCATCAATCCATGAGATCTCTTCTTTGCCCTCCTGGTTTCCTTTAATTCTAAAATAGATGGGTGCCATATGACTAATTTCCAACATGATTCATTTCTTGCAAACCTGTATCATTTTAGTGGTTTTCTACCGCACCTTTCTAATCTTAGCAATATTCTTCCCATAACAATAGAGCCGGCCTCTCGCACGCAGCGCTCGGAAAGGGCTCTCATCAGTGTTCTTGACACTGCTGGAATAGCTTCAGTGGATTTAAACAGCAGGCCTATATACCCAAAGAGCTCGCTTGGCTTTCTGACAGCTGCCTAGCATGGTGCAGATGGTTTTAGTTTATTCCCCATTTACCACCAAATGATTTCCCCCTTAAAATTAATAGAAGAAAAATATTTGGAAAGTGATAGCTGGTTGTTAGATATTACTTTTAGTGTTCCTGTTCATATTTTTCTTTTCTTTCTTTTCTTTCCCATATGTTCTTGTTCTTGTGATCTTGCAGGGTTGTAAAGTCATGATTCAGCAAAGCGTTGAAGGTGAGAGCACGGCTCTGTCAATGCCACAGCTGCCGCTGCAGCCGGGATCCCCTCCACGATGTGCCTTCTGGCGGGGTGCTCAGCTTGGTCACCCCCACGACAGCTCCCCAGCTCTGGAGTCACCATCACCTCCAGGACGTAGAGGAGGATGTGGTGCACGTGGAGCTGGAAGCAGCATGGGGATGGGCTGTAGATGGGGGGTTGACACTGTCCCCATGGTTGCCATGGACATGGTTTTGGGGTGCAGCATGTGGATGAGGTTTTCAAAAGGTTCTCGAAGGGGTGTACAAAGAAACCCCCTGTTGTCTGTGTTTATTGCTTTTGGGGACATCCAGCCTCTCAAAGCAGACCATCCCAAGGCTGGAGGAATCTTTTGATTCTGACAGAATTGATAGTGTCTATTGAAATTAATTCCACATGGGGAAGCAAGCACTGTCTCCACATAGTAACACCCAGTGTGGAGTACACTGCTGTGCTCAGGCTCTGACTCCGAAAACGCTCGAAGGCAGAACATATGTTTGAGGGGGGTGTTGAAGATACCACAACCCATGAGATATCTCAGGCAACAGGAACGTGTTTTGTATAAACCATGAATGCAAAAAAATAAAAAAATCTCGGAAGGCTTGAAACTTTTCCCATGCATATTGCGCTCAAATGAGCGTAACGGTGGTTTCTGCAGGGTGACTCCTCATTTACCCCCGTACAATGAGAATACGCCGCCTTCGCCTTCTGACTGGATCTCGTTGGGATCTAATCTAGGCGTTCAGATGACCCTTAGATATTACCTCTACTGCTCCTGTGCATCTCCCCTCTCCTTTCAGCTGAGGAGGCTCTGAAAGCATTTTGGCCTGGGTTGGATAGACTGACTTCTTCAGTGGCATAAGGTAGGGTGTTTTCATTGATTTCCCAGAGCTACACAGATTCACACCATCTGGGAAGCTGACACAGAGGATTTACAGTGAAAAAGGTACATCATATTTTTATTATTTCCTGATGTTGTTTTATTGTTATGACATCACATTCTGGACAATGATAATTCAAAAGCCTCCTTTTATAGCCTTTTTACTGGACTGCATAGACGGAGGTTTAGGCTCTGTTCAAAGGCTCGACTGTAGATTTTTCATTCAAAGTCAACCTAGCATGGGCAGAGTCAGCGCAGCAGGACCGAGCCCGACGTCAGCATTGGAAGAAATGAACATTGGCTTTAATGAAGCAATCCGAATTGCAGGAAGTGTCTGGCATGTTTTGATATGTTTAATTGCGATATGATCTATAGCTGAGGGAATCTGATCAGGTTTGGGCTTGCAGCCTCCTATGCCCTGATGCCATCATCTGCTCTGAATCAGGAAGAGCAGCACCAATGAACTTTCAAAGTCTCAAAGATGCTGCTGGCTCATATTTGAAATATCTGTCCTTGCTATCTGTGACAAGAAGTACACTCATTGAGCAGCAGACCTCAGCTGAGATGGTTGTTTTCCATCAGAAATTTAAAACTTTGAGCATTTTTCCTGTCTCTTATCTTCATCCCACAAGGAACGTGACCGGACAGGGAGAGCCTGAAGTTAAGTCATCACCACAGTGAGACTTTTTTTAGGGAAGATAAGGAAATATGTCTTATGCACAAGTGTATTTTGGCAGCATCACTTGTGACTGAGGACACTTAAATTTTTAGTCTATACCTCTAATTAGCTTGTCTCATTTAATGAATTGTTCCAGGTGACTTTAAGTGGAAACTATTTGAAAAAATACAGAAATCACATGAAGAAAGACCAGAAGATACTTATTTTATACTACACTAAATGCTTCCCACTAACTCCTCAGCTGGTTCCAGCCCACCTGGCCCACCCATCCTTTGGGAGAGACTGCAAGCTTCACATTAGCTCCGGTATTTGTTGTGACCGTTGATGCTGTTGCCTCCACTTTCTGAGAGCCATACCAAGGGCTGGGACATTCATAAGCAAAACATACAATTATACAAAATTAATAACAGTATTTTTGCCTTTTATTTCCATTTTTTAGATGTACACTTATGTTTGGTTGAGGCTGGTCCTGACAATATAACAAGTTAACATCTCCTTGCAGGTACAGCATCGTACAGCAAGTCTTCAAAGCATCTATGATCTTAGTGCCCCTAATGTACTGGAGGCATCCAAGGAGGGTCTGGGGAATATGGGTAAATACCTCTAAGCTTTAAGTTTGAAATTACCCTTGCCTTTGATGAGTAGCATTCAAGGGACAGGTATGGCAAAGCTTGCCTGCTCCAGGCAGCAGGGTATGCTGGCTCAGAGGGGACATTTCTATCTACAGCGAGTCTGTCCCTTTCCCAGTCCACAGTTAGATATTTCTGTGAAACTGGGACACAGGGCCTGAACCCTATTCTGGATTTTATGCACCTACTCTGTTCATGTGATGAAGACAAGTGGCTTATCTCCTTTTGGAGACAGCTGGAAGAGGAGTACAAGTTGCTCATGCGTAGGAGCTCTCAGCTCAGCAATGTAATTGGAAACAACCCATATTCCCATTTTTTTGGAGCTAGGTTAACATCACTGGCTCAGCTTCCTGAACAGTCAGTGTGCAGGGATCAGTGATTCATCCCACCCAGATTAGACCCATATTATAGGAAGGAATGAATTGCCTTTCGGCTGATGAAAACTTAGATGAGACATTTAACTTTTAAATGACTAAAGCTTGGTGACACAGATCTTCTAAATGCAGGAAACCTGTTTAATTTGGCTAATCTTTTGACCTTCATCTGGAAAAAAAAAAACCACTAACTTTTCATCGACACCAAGCACTAAGTGTCCTTTTTTTATTTACTACTATCCCACTGCTTCCTGGGGTCAGCCTTAGCTTGTGGGTATTTGCCACAACTGAGTGTGACTGCTCTAGCACAATCCATTACACCTCCGTAGACTGCGAGGGCAGCCGCTCCTTTTACTGATGCTGTCAAAACTACACATCCAAGGCGTCTGTATCCTTACATCTCTGCACATCACCTTCCCAGCAGTGTAAAATCACTTCTCTGTATCTCAATCACCCATTGCAAAATTGTGGGGCTGGTTCAGGCACATTAAACTGACAAAAATAAGAAGTGTTTTGGAAACTTCTCAGCTGAAGGTTGGCTTTTCTCTGCTTAGTCACCACTGGATAGTTTTGCTGAAATCCACAACAATGGGTGAAAGGGAAACCTCATGTAAACTCATTTAATGCCCTATACACAGCACAGCAGCCTTAGCAAGGGAACTAAAGCAAGGCCAAATGCATGGCCAGATCCTGCAAAGTGCTAAGTCCTTCAGGTCCCAGGGGCAGGATGATCAGCATCATCTAGAATGAGGCCCCTAGACTGTTACCATGCTTGGTGAGCTTTCAAGGGCACTTCAAAAGAAGCCCTGATCTTACCAGTAAAGATATTTCAAAGTGACTGTCGTAGAGCGTAATGGAGTTAGTGTGTTAGCTGTGGTAGTGAGGAGCAGGCACGGAGCGGTTACTTCTGAATGGTTTATTGATCTGTTTCCTCATTTTTAATTTTCTCACAGCTCACAGCTATGCTTAAGCAAACAGCAGAATGTTAAGATTATTAGGAGCTGCATGTCAGCCTCTGAACTTCCACAAAGTATTTGAGCAGAAGAAAAACAAGGTGTGTAAATAGCACAATGTCAGCAGCTTTCCATCTCAAACAGGGGGGGTGGAGTAGGGGCAGCAGTCCCAACCTGTTAGTCTCTGGGATGCCCTCTGCTCTGCATGTGACTGGTTTTGAACACTTTCCCATTTCCAAGTCAAACAATTAGCCAAAATTCAGGGCCATGGATGTAGTTTTATTTAGAAAGACAAACCGAGTCAGGTGTTGCTTGACCAAAGCCTGCCTCTTCATGAGGAACATCCCGAGACTGGTGTCCTGAGCAGAGCAGGAAAACTCAGCGTCTTCGCTCACAGATTTTGTCCTTCTAGTCTGCACATGGGCTGCAAGCACCTTTGCTAAGTTTTCCTCCGGCCACGGTCCCAGTGCTATTTGCCCCATTCTGTTGCTCCTTTCTCTCCTTGCATTTTTCTCTTGCCTTTTTCACATTTATTTTACTGGAATAACAATAAAATGGTTTTTTACTAGTTTCTGTATATGGAGTAGAGGTAGCAACTTCAGCTGGTCTGAAAGAGACTAATTCCTGCTAACACTCATTGCCATAAGCACCTCCAGTAAGATTTAACCCAACTCCCCAGCGCTGTTTTCTTCGCTGTCTCTGTCATTTGTGTGCATCCCCATCTGTGTCTATTTAGCCTCATGACTTTTCAGGTTTTGGTGTTACCAGGAAAGTCATTACTTACCCACGACCAGTTACTTTCCTGGCTGCATGCCCTAGAAGTGTATTTAAGACCTTGAGGTTCCCCCTAATGTAGAGTTCAGAAAAGTACAAAGGTAAAACTGTGCACTATGAGCTGATCTAAGTCAAGACTTCATGCAAAAATGGCAATAGTAGAGGTCATTCTTTCCAGGTCAAGGCTAATTACTGAAAAGAATGGAAACAGCCTTGAAGCTGTTAAGGGAAAAGGGATAGACAGAAGATTATGAATGCTTCCTGTGTTCCATAGGAAATTAAAACTTCCTATTTTCCTTTCTTAAGCCTATTCCCTATTGAAATCAGGAGCTATACCATTTAATTGTGTGCACTGGTTAAGAAGGACGGGGACTATTTTCATGTAGCACACACTTAGAACGAAACCGAAGTGTTTTGTGTCAGATTCTGAGAGAAGGAATCCAGCTTCCATTCCCAGCATGGATAATTAGGAGCTGATGAAGCGATTTAATTCTAAGGATTTTAATCAGAAACTGTAACTTTTCGCTCTATAAAACTGTGAATAATGATGCACTGAAACTTATTTATGAAACAAATGTCCTTATTGGTCTGGATAATACAACACTTCTGACATTTATTCACATCTCCTGCCCTGTGCTGCGTCATTGCTATGCTGCTGTTTTAAATACAATATAACACTTCGCTGTGCGTGCCAGAGGCATATGTGATGGACAATCGCCAGAAACCTTTGAAAAATCTAAAATATATGTATTTTTTAAAAGTGCTGAAGAGATACAGTCAAGTTATGGTCTTGCTGTATGGTTTCATGCACCCAAAGGCAATGAGAGATGTGTCTCGTGATTGTAAGCTGCATGCAAAAGTCATAGTGGAGTTTTTGTTATGGCCTCCTCCAACCCAAGTTCTGTGTCATGAGCTTTGCCACACATGGTGTGGATTAGGGCAAGACCCCTTTCTCCCTGCACAGAAGTAAGGTGGCTTGTTGACCACCCATGATGGCACCTCCAAGACCTATGGGGACTGTAACTGGAAAGTGAGGTGTTATCTCAAGGGAGTTGCTAGTAACACAAGAACAGCCATATGTGGTCCTGCCTTTTTCCTGCTCTGCGGAGACCAAAAGTCTGAATTGTAGAGGGAGATGCCGGCGGGTGACATTCCCCAGGTCTTGAATCTCACTGAGGTTGCTGTGTATTTGTTGGGATATAAACGCCAAAGCCAAACCATCCCAAACTGAGCACATTATGAATGTTTGCCAAAAGCAGTCTTAAACAGCGCCTGAGATGATAGAGAGTAATTTGTCTTGGCCCCAAGCACAGCTGCAGTCTAGGAGCGGCAATTCATTGTAAACACCTTTGGAGCATGTCCGGCCTCCTAAAACCCCTATCTCAGACTATGATGAAGCTTTGAAGCCAATACTCAGCAGTTATGTAGGGCCAAAGTAGCTCCTCCTATGCATCTGCTGTGCTGATTTGTTTTCAAATGTTGATTTAAATTTTAGTTTTTATTATGTGATATTGTTAAAACTATGGTTTTATGACAAATGTGTTCCAATGCAATAAAAATGTGCTTATTTTTCTGCCTACTCCCTGAACTAAGAATAAAATGCCTTAAGGGACTATATATATTTAATAGATTTTCTGAATTAAAACCCCCTACGATTAAAATAATAATCTTTGGTGGTCCCACATAATATCTTCTAGCTGATGTTCAAATATAATGTAATGTAATCTTGTTTTTTGATGGGACTTCTGCCTTTGCGAAGTTTCCTCTCTGGCTAATTAATGTTTCTGCCTGCCATTGATTTTTCAGATCCACCCAGTTTTCATTTGTTATTTTCTTCCACTGATTATTTTAATAGCGTTCCTTAATGTAGCGTATGTTTGGATTCCTGCTCCAGTTTTACCCCAGCCATTATTAACAATGTAAAGCTCCTCCTTTGACAATGCTAATGAGTTTTGCTGTGCTTAATTAGCCCCATCTTAGTGGGGAAGCACTGCTGAAGACTTGTTTTATCTCCTAATGTTTCAATTTCCCCTTGTGCTCGAAGATAAAAGCTGATGATACCCCTGTGCTGCAGGTTTGGGGCACAACCATCTACAGCCATATTTTAGAGTGTAAACTGGCAGATGGCTTCCCACTTAAACTGCTACCATCTTGGACTGTTGTTATCTTCAGGCAAATCGTAATTACATTTGTGTATCTTCAGAAGATGTTAATTACAGGAAGATGCCTTCTTTTTCTTGAATACTGGAACAAGTGCACTGCAAGTCTGGAGAATAAAGGGTGGGGAAAGCATTAAATCCCAGGTGAGAAGGGGAAAAAAAAGAAAAAAAAATTCCAGTAGGCCATATGTTTATTTGGATGGCAAAGGGAAATAAAAGGTGGGGGGAAAAAAGACATGCTAAATCTTGCTGTCACATGGAGGTGAGTCAGCCCGGAGGGCAAGAGCAATAGCAGAGCTCATCACACCAACCAAAGGACATGAGGATGGCACAACTCGGCTAGAGCAGGAGCTGCATGCCAGAGATGTCCCTGCTGGAGCAAGGTGTAGTGCATATATGGGGCAGCTTTGCTGCTTGTGGGCTGGCAAGTGAGGTGGGGCGGCAAAGGGGTCCAGGTTCCCCTGTCACTAGTGTCTCCTAGTGTGGCACAGAGCCTGTTTGTCGGGAGCTGGGCAGGAACAGAGCACTATCCCATGTGAATTGTGCTGGCTGTGAAACGTCAAGGCAGCACGGATGTGTGTATTTTTCAGACGATGTATATAATGCACAGTGACAGACATTCATTTAACTGAGCAAGTAGATACAATGAATCTTCAATTGGTATTCTTTCTGAATCAAGAAGGCATGTATCAGTTGGACCTTTATTTAAACTAAAGGCTACGTGCCGAAGTACATTTGTATGACTAAAAATTAATGTGATCAGGAAGATGGTGGGAGGTTAGAAAAGGATGAATCAAGAGACAGAAATTCTATGTCCATATATGCAAAGGTGCTGGAGTGAGAAACATTGCTTTGCTTGGGCTTCAGGTGAAGTCTGAGGTGTGACAAATCTGGCTCTTCCCCTGTGATCAAAAGGAACACGTTGTTGCCATTGCTCTGGATCCTGTCTCTAATAATGACCAGACCAGACCAGATGTTCTGGTTTTAAAAAAGGCTACGGACAATTAAATTGCTGTGCAAGTCACTGGCAGCGCCAGCTTTCAGTAATTCTGTCTTTATGTGGATGTGATGTGATGGGAGTGGAAAGCAAAAGAAACTTAATAGCACCCTTGCCACAGGCATCTTGGATAAAGCACTCCTGGCCGCTAGACAAACGCAGGCCTCGATCCTGCAGAAGCCTATTCGTTTTATACACACAAATAGTCCCATTGTGGCGTAAAGCGTGTGGAAGTTTGTTGGAAGATGCCCCAAGAAGGGAAGTAGGAGTGAAGCAAGCTGGAGGGATGACTAATAAGTAGAGGGGAGTTAAGCACAGGGTAGCAGAAGTTCAGCCACTTGGCTGATGCGTAAGGTGGGTGGGTTACAGCTGGAGCATCACATCAGATAAAATAACAGGAAGAGCCGAGTGATGGCAATGACAGGGAAGAAGACCACCAGGAAGACCAAAAAGTGGAATGATCCTTTAATACCACCGAGCAGGGTGAGAAAGGAGAGGATAAATCATGTGATGAATGCAATTACTCACACCTCTGACTCAGGACTGAATGGGTGTTACCACTTAATGCTGGTTTTGTGATTGTATTTTGATTATTTTGCAAGTAACCAGGTCCAAAGGGAACATGCCATGAAGCCCTTTGGGAAAGCAGAGGTGACTAAGGCAAGAGATTAGGTGGAGAGTTTGCAAACAGAAGAATGTGTAAACCTAAATTTCTGAGGAATTAGTATCTTAACAGCTATCCTTCAGTGAGAGAGGCGTGGTTGCAAATATGAACGAACGGACGTGCACCACAATCCTTAAATCTCGCTGTAACAGGCCAGGGGACTGTCTAACAGCAAATGAAGAGGGGAAGCCAGAAGAATCCTGCCCAACCTTCCTATGACAGTTTTGGAGGGGTGGGTGTTTAATGCGGTTTCCTGAGCATCTTGAGTTTTGAGCCAGACCATACCCAGCCACATCCCTGTCTCTGTTGCTCCGAGTATCTGCTCTTTTTAACATATATAAACTCCAGGAACTTGGATGTGAACTGCAATCTTGCCTAAAGAGAGGAGAAAGCTCATCATCTTGGTGGACTCCCAAGAGGCAGGTTAGAAGCAAGGCAACAAAACCCCTTTCATCCTCGCCTGTGCCATAGTATTTTCTGTCTGGCAGGTAGGATGCCTGCTCCCCATTGCACACCTTAGCCCTTAGCTCGGCACGGCGAGTCCCACGCTGGGAACAGGTGCCTCACCTTTAGGGGAGCATCATGAGACGCGTGTTGCTCTGCTGAGCGCCCACCCCCAGGGCCCCCAGCATCAAATGCACTTTTTCTCAGGCATATGCCTACGGTCCTGGGACTAAAAAAGACCCGACTACTTGCATGCAAAACTTTTATAAATTTGGCCACTGTGACCAAACTTTATTACCCATTTTATGGAACTGTGACAAAAGTCTAGGAATCAAACAACATGGGGATCACAGAGGCTATTATGTTTATTGTGCTGAACAGACTGTGATAATCCATTAAAGGAACATTTTCAACAAGCAAGCGATTCGAAGTACAATCAGACAGCAACTCTACACGAAGAACAAAGCAAAAAGTTAGAAGACACTCCAAAGAAAAAGTAAACTGTAGTTAAACATCTTGAAGCGTTTTTTTTTTTTTCCTGCAAACACACCTCTCTTGCAGAAATGGTAGACGAGTTAAGTGTCCAGTCTTAGTTAGCAGTGACCAATGACAGCAAAGAACAGTCGTATAAAATTTATCTCCCACAAAAATAAACTATATATATAAAAAATTTTATGATGTTCTCACTGATTCATTGGCCACATGCAATTTTTCAGTCTGAAAAAATGAGGTATAGTAGGCCCTAAGAGGTAGTAATGTGTTTTGATTGTACTACAATATATAGAAAATACAAGATTCAGTTAATCAGAGTGATAAGTCTCTCGGAGATTGAAGTGTGACACACACCCAGCGACTATTTCTGTGTCATCCACTGAATACTGTGGTTTTAAAAAATGAAAAAAAAACCCCAAAACCCACCACCAACCAAAAAAACCAAACCCCAAAAGGGACTTGCTAAGGTTTGATTCGATGCCCTTTGAAGTCAGCAGAATTCCTTTTACTGCCTTCAAGTGACACTGGATTTGGCCTGTTAGAGCTACTGTATAGCTAGGATTATTTCTCTTTCACTTAATATTAACGTGTCTAGTTGTAATACTCCGATCAGCTCTTTCTCAGCGATTTCCGTCACTGAACCCTCTGCGGGCTTTCGAGGAGGTCCGCATTTCTTGACACTGCCTCTTGGAAGAAGCCAGTAAGTAGTTATCTTTAATTGCATTTGGCTCGGTACTAAAGCCATACCAACAGACGCCTTCCTGAGAAACTACCCCTGGCCCAGATATTAATACAATGGTACAAAGTACTGACTAGGAAAGAGAGGAAGAAGGGAAATAAAACAGAAATAGAGAAAACGAAATAGGAGGGGAGAAAGAATAACAAAAGTGAGAGAGAGGAGAATAAAAAAAACTCTACATAAGAAGCATTTAAAATAAATCTGGCTGAAACATATTACAAAATCACATTTGTGTAAAATACATGAAAATACTTGTCAAGTATTTTCTTACAATCTACTAATTATTTTTTTTAAACACATACTTGTGATTGCATTATGCAAAAGCTGAGCTTGTTGCTTCCCACCTACAAAGCTTCAAGTTTCTTTGAAGGTTTTTTTTTGTTCTTTTTTTTTTTTTTAATATGAAAGTAATTTAAAATGTGTTCATTTTCCACAAGTTATTTTACAAAAATAGTTTTGAATTAGGGATTAGTTGCAGTCCTAACTGTTTCAAACGTCTCAAAACTAATGCTGAAAGTAACAAGTTCATTCCATTTCAAGTCTGGAGGTAGGTCTTTGTCAATCAATTAGTCCATTTCTTTAAACAATTCATTTGAGGTACAAACTTGGACAGTAACATTTAAACATTGCAGCTAAATTTTTTTCTATGTCATGTAGTGTCATTGAAGAAAATTATCCTCACAAACCTATCAGCAATTCAGTACAAAAATATATTCAAGTTAACAGTACATTACACAGAAGTCTAGCAGAGAACAGGGTAAGTACATTAAAAAAAAACCAAACCAAAACCAAAACAAAAACAAACCAAGAGAAAGAAAAATACATAGTCATGCTGAAACACAATAAAGATATTGCTTCCTTAACTGCAGTTAAGTATTGAAGTAGAAATAAGGGGAAAATGCAGATACTCATGATTATCTACCCAGTAAAAATTTCCTGCATTTAATGTGTATAGCAGCATGTATTTATCAGTTGAGTTGTTGAGTTAATTGTAAAAATCAGAGGTAGCATTGAATAGTGGGGTCATATTGCATCTGGTGCTAAAAGTGCTGCTTCGAATGAAAAGATGGAGAAACGCCACTGGCACAGAAGTGCTCAGTGAACCATCCTATGTCAAAATACATTGCTTAAAGTAATGCACAAGCTTAGCTGAGGTACGTGGTGTTGGTTCTGACATCATGACTGATGAGTATTGAGGAGAGATTAAATCCTTTTGAAATACTGATACGAGACAAGTGGAATTAGTCGAAACTAAGCAAAACGTATGGATTATTTTTGTTCAGATAAATTCACAATCAATTTTGAGGTACCTTTCTATATGTTTTAAAACACTTTTCTCAATAAAGACTTAGTCATTAATGGCCTAAGACTGTTTGGTGCCAGTCATTTTTGTTTCCACAGAAAACGCCTGGCTCTACAGAAAGCTGACTCAGTCTGGCTTCCTACTGTCCAGAAGATGAGGGCTGTTCATTTTGTTCACTACTACTTTTGCTGATATGTTTGTATCTATAATTACACAACGTATCTTTGTCTTTCTTCCCTTTAGCGAAATGAAAGTACCTTTCTCGTGTTAATTTCTTTCTTCCGATAACCAGCTGAATGAAGTGAAAATTCAGCTTTCAATTTTTTTCCTGAAATAACAGTAAGTCTTAAAAAAGAAAAAAAAAAAAAACCCAAACCAAAACCAGTCAAGTACAAGTCTACAAGAAGGTTACCAAAAAAAAAAAAAAAAGAGAGTAGTATCTATCCCTTATCTTTGGTGTTCTAAAACAGGGAGTTCACTAAGAAGGGAGTGGGTTGCTGGAAGTGTTGCAAGGCTTTAGTGTTACACACCCAGCCTTTCCTATTTCAATGCCCTTTACAATGTCTATTTTACAAGTTTCTTGTTTATATGCAGTGCAGTGAATGACATAAACCTGATTCGGAGCTCTTCTTGACCCATTCACCCTTACTTAGCAGCTCAAACAAACTATTAGTAGGTTAAGAAAAAAGAAAACAGTAATTAAATGTTGCATCGTTAATCTGTGTCCCCTTTGTGTTACAGCAGTTTTTCACTAAACCTGGGACTGTGAAGGGATTACAAAGATGATTAGTCAAATCCTTTTTAAGGTTATGTGATTTTTTTCCCCCCAGGCAAAAGTGGAAAGACCATGGCAATAGAAAATAAGTGGTCAAGGCAGTGTCTTCTCCCTTCAAAAGACCCAACTGCTGATGAGGTAGAAATTGCATGGTGCGGTCTCCTAGTCTTCCTCTGCAGACTCTTGTGAGGACGTTTCTTCAGTCTCTTCCTAGAATACACAAACAGGAAAAATGAATACTGTGGCGACCGCACATCTTAGGCTGCCACCTCACTCTTCTCTCACACAGCTGACAATCACCTCCTGAGCTAACAGAATGCCTTTACAGCAGCTGTGACATCTCAAGAAGCTACCCTGGGGAGGAGGGGAAGGTCTCCTGCTCTCCAGTCACACCGCACTGGTTTGCCGGGCGCTCCGCCTACCCTGGGGGTGCCACGGCAAAGTAATTTGTGCCGTGATCTGTCATGGCCTTCTTACAGCCAGCAGACATGGGCTGCTGGAAAATGGAAAGCCTTTTGAGCAGGTATCCAATGTTAAGCGGATGCTCTGGGAAGCCTTCTCCTCCACATCGGTTGTTTTCCTCCGGCTCACCGCTGCCATCATGTTTGACTCAAGCAAGCCTGCCCAAATGCAATGCTCTTACACTACTTATTTAACGAATGTGCAGTACCTTTCAGGACACGGGCAGTAAACTGGGGGCAACAAACATTTCTGATAAAAAGGGCTGTCAGTGAAAAGTTATTTTTTGTCAAATCCTGCACATCATCGCCTGAGACAGCACGTGAAAAAGATCTGGGAAGAACAGGAATTTACCCCCTCAGCCAACTGAGACCTTTTAAGAATGACCAGCTTAAACCAGCTTATAACAGCCTTCATACTTTAATAGATTTGATTTTCCACATGGCTTCATTTTGTCCGGGTGGCTAACTGACACAATTTATAACTCTCTTCCTTTCCCAGGCCACTACAGTACGCCATTCAGCAAAGCATGCCTTAGAGCTTGCCCGCCTTATATGACTAAACTTCCATTCATTAGTGTTTGAAACACCTCAGCTGTGAAGGGCTCCTAAACGCTACCATGTGTGACACTGCTGTGGAGGAGCGGCATCAGGGAAAAACCCTGGGCTTTCATCATAGGCCACTGCTCACTGCAATCCCCTTTCAAAAGGTTTAAACCTCCCCGCAAGAAAAGGCTGAAAAAACCCCCAAAAAACCCCAAAACAAAACAAAACAAAGCTGTAAATCCAGGGAATAAACATAAGTATAAATGAATGGATGGCAGCTTAAAAAATAAAATCATAGCAGCATCAAGCCATGAGATTTCACACTGGTTTTGTTTAGTCTGCTTCGGGTTATGTGGGAAATGTGAAAACCATGAAGCAAACGTGCCCCCGCCCCCCCCATACCACC
>NW_010224318.1:0-19503 GCF_000690775.1 Eurypyga helias
AAACCCTCCCCCCCCGGCGCTCGCTCCCGCATCCCTCCCGCGCGTTCGCGATGCCCAACCCCTCCCAGCAAACCCCCTCCCACACGCTCCAAGGGTCGGGGGGATGCAGGCAGGGACCTGGTGGTCCCCGTTCGTTGGTAGGAGAGGAGCAGCCCGCAGCACCGGGCCTCCAAAACCCGGTGTGTGTGTGTGTGTGTGTGTGTGAGGACTGGCTGCACCCTGAAAATCTCAGCCCAAATCGAAGCCCACCCTGAATTTCGTGGTGTGACGAGGAAAAGACTGCTTCTTTTCTTCTATTTTGTTGGGGTTTTAAAGCAATTTTAGTCTTTGGGGGCAGAAATTGCATCTTTTTTGTATTTGGTTGGGGTTTTTCCTAAGCAATTTAAGCGTTTGGGGGTAGAGATGGCATCATTTTTGTGTTTGTTGGGGAGATTTTTTATAAGCAATTTTACTCTTTGGGGGCAGAAATTGCATCTTTTTGGTGGTTGGTTGGAATTTTTTTTAAGCAATTGTTGTGTTAGGGATTGTGGGTTGTTTTATTTTTTTTTTTTGATGAGAGGGATCAGGGACATCTTTGTGCCAAGAAATCACCGTCAGCGGCTCATCTTGGTGACAGCCCAGGTCTGGGACAGGGAGAACTTCTCATCTGTGGGCCTGGGGACTTTGTGATCGTGCACGCCTAACACCAACCCTCCCACTCTGGGCCAGCAAGTGATGAAGCAAAAGAGCTTCTCCTCAGTTATTCACACCTCACGCTCCCAAGTCACGGCGTTGGGTGAGCGTCTGTGGAGCGTGGAGATTTTGGGAAGTCAGGGTGGAGCTTTGAGCCAGCTGAACGAGCTCATTTGTGCAGGGGGGGTGTGTGTGTGTGCTGTCCTGATGCCATGGGTGGGAATATAGATAAATGCCTATATTATATTACTGAGAACGGGCTCCGTATGCATGGGAAAGCAGGTGCGTGTTGCCTCTTGGCACTTAAATATATGACCATAGTAAATTATGCAGCTGGAAAAGATGTTTTCGCTGTGATATCCCGGCATAAATATCGTGGATGTGGCAAAGCACAGAAAGACCTGGGACCAAGAGCTGCAGGGACTGCGTCACCGGGTGCAGAGCACCCCATATCCGCACGCCTCCCCCATCTCCTTGGGGTGTTTTATGCCCTGGCCCACTGCGATGACACAAAGGTTCCCAGCGTCAGCGTCTGCCGGGCTGGGTGCGGAGTGGCACCGTGCTCCAAGGGTTCCTGTTGCAGCCGGCGACCGGAAAATGTGTAATCAAACAATGAAACTGCCTGTAGATTACCTCGACCCCCTCCACTCCCCAGGAGGAACAGGAAACTTTTAATGCTCTTTTACTGTAAAGGAGGAAACTCCTTTGCAGGGAGCAAGACTTTTGCTCACATTGTACTGCTGGTACTAGCCCTTCCCTGGAAATGCTTTGGGTGGGGAGCACCAGGGTTGAATAGCAACTGCTTTGACAGCCACGTTTTGGGCTGGCTGGTGCTCCAAGAGCCTCCTTGCAGGCGGACGAGAGTGCCCCGGCCCAGGTGGTTTGTTAGTGCCCTGGGAAGTACCACTCCAGCAGCTCGGGAGCAGCTCTCTTGCTTGGGGTGATTTCCTAGGGGATCCTGCTCCCGGTGCATGTGAAAGAAGAGTTTTTCAAAGCCAAAGAGCTCCCCATGGCTGGAAGAATGGTTGGCAGCAATGGGTTTAAACCCTCTCTTGGTGCTGCCCTCTGTCCTGAGTGTACCAGCCTTCATCCTCCTTCCTTCCTCCCAAACCTCACGGAGCTGAGAGATTTGAGACGGGATGCTCTTCTTCACCAAGGTGTTTTCACTGGATCGCCTAAGAAGCAAAATTAACCCCATGCCATAAGTGAAGCTCTCCAGATTATTAGTTTTAAAATAAAACACGGGTCATTCCCACCCTGAGACAGCATCAAACAGTTAGGTTAACCCCCCCCCAAAACCCTAACCTGAATGCCCACAGCCTGCAATCACCAAAACTGCCTTTGCCAGGTGAAATCTGAAACTTTGCCATATTGCAAACACGCGGCACGCTGGCACACGGGTATGATTTGTGGATGCCAAGTGTCCACCCGCCTGAGTCTGCACCCTATTGCCTTACAGCCGTGTATACCCGGGTGTCCAAGTGTGCCCCCGACCAGACCTGTCTCCAGGGAGCTGCAGGAAGCTTTGCCTCCAACAGCAACCTGCAATCCCTGCCAGCTCAATATTTATAAACCCAAGGCCCACCTTGCCTTGCTGTGTCTTCCCACAACAGGCGGCTGGTGCTTCCTTATATTTCTGGCTGCAACAAAAAAAAGCTGCTTTGAAAGGCTTAAAAAAATCCCATGAAAATGCCTTGTTCTCCTCTGATCAAAATGAAAACTCAGTGGAAGACAGAGCTGGGCAGAACCGACTGTGGCATTGTTTTGTCCTTTTAGGCCTTTTTAAAAGACACCTTTTCCTAAAAAAAACAAAAAAGAAATGGTGTTTCAAAATGGGAGAGGTGAAATATTCCAATTTGAAAATGTCTGGAAAATATAAAGTAGCCCCCAGCTATTACCCTGAGGCGCAAGGGCATTTCCAGCCCATGCTGGACTCCATGGCGTGGTAAAGCCGAGGATGCTGCCGGTCTGGAGGACCTGCGTATGGACGTACCCAGCGGGAACGTATACATGGGCAACAGCAGGAGTCTGTGCTGAATTAGCCCCACTTCCATCCCTCAGCATTGATGTAAAAACTCCCCGTGATGAGGAACATGCCATTTCCTTCAGTTAACGGTCCCCTCAGCTGATTAGCTCATTATTACCAACTTCCACCTGGTTTCTAATCTGATTAGAAGCAAAGACATGCCGAGGGCTTTGCAGGGCTGAACCCATCCCAGGATGGCTCCTCTCTGCCAGTCACTTTGCCGTTACTGCTCCGTCAGCATCCAGGAGCTGCTTTCTCAGCTAAAAATAGGTTAATCCCTGCAGTTAAGAGCTGAATTAATATGAAAATGATACTGCCAAAATGTGCATTTTCTTCATTCTTAGCCTTAAAAGCTTAGCCTTAGCCAAAAAAACCTTTGCATACCAAAACCTCCACTGGAATATTGTGCAGTTGGGCAAAGGAGGAGCAGGAGATCAGGCTCAATTAATTAATTTCAATTAATTTCAGTCTAAAATCGAAACCCACCAGAGCAGAATAGTTAAGCACAGAAGGAAGAGAGATTTAAAATGCGTTAAATCATATTATAGGACTTTGTTGCTTCCAGTTTTATGTGGGAGGGGCCATTTCACTGAAGATCCCACCCTTCCCCCTGGGCAAATATGTGTGCTCTTCAATTACTTCCAAAATTAATTGAAAGCAGTGAAATTCAGCTACGAGTTCTGGTCGCGCAATGGTCCAGAGTAACACAGGGCTCTTCTTGGAAATCTCTGGATCTTACCGGGAAGATGTGAGATGCTTCATGGCCGTGTTGTGAGAATCAGAAGCTTGAGGCAAAGAGCAGCACCAGAAAACCATGAGTTTTCCCCCAGTTTCAAAGCACCCGTAGTAGGAGCATCACCCGCTGTCCTTTGAAGCCAGGGGAGAGGCTTCATCCCCACCCAGTCACTTGAAAATAATATTGAAGTGGTATTATTGCTACATTTCCCCCAAATGTTGCTCTTTCTTACAATTAGCTACGTGAAAAGACAGTGCTCATCCTGGTGAGACACACTCCAAAAACCAACCTAGCAGCTGGGCACCCCCCGTGCCCCTGCTATCCGGGAACACCCTGACGCCCATGATGCCCGGCTCCGAGCTGCCTCTCCCTTGTCTTCTCCTCAATAATTCCCAAAAAAATCTTACATCTCCACTGACAGCTGTCATAAAGATCCTTTGTTTCCAGCTTTTTCAGAGTAAGCAAAGCCTCCCCCTCTGAATGAAAACCTGCTGCTCCATGAGACCCCCTCCCAGCCCTTGATGGGTTGTTTGCTGAACGTATCCCACTGGTTTGCTTTCAGGCCCTGGGTTACACTCAGTTGCAAAGCCAAATCTGACTCCCCAAGGAGACGCTGTGTAGAGTTAACATGCCTTATGCAAAACCTGGGAAGGAAGAGTCATGAGGGTCCCAAAAACCTGCTTAATTTCCCAGGTACAGTGGATAAAACTGGTTCTTGACACCACGTTTTGGTACTCCCAGGGACAGGATGACTTCCCCACCACCTCATCCCAAGATGCCACAGTGCTCATTCCCTCGAACAGGGAAAGGTCAGACCCGGGACTGTCGCAATATTTGACAACTTTTTGGATGTACTTGGTCACAGAAATCTGGCAGAGTTATGGCTGTCCCCCTCCTGGGAGGATGTCACGCTTTGGGTGCCGGATAGGATTCTCTTCCCAGCTACTCCGCTGCCAGCACCTGGCTCCTTCCTTCCTTCTGGGCCCCAGGGGGACCTGTGAGGTCCTGGCCTGCCCCAGCATCCCGCAGCACTGCTGGAAAAAACTCAGGATATTAAATAAGACTTCAGTTTTTATGGATGGAGCCCATGGGTGGGCAGCGTGGCCAGGGAAGTGGACAAGGGGACGAGGCAAGGAGCAAGCAGACCTCTAGCTGTAGCCTTTCCAGAAAGATGGGAGGGGAAAGATGTGACAAGATGGAGCGATGCTGAATTCCAGGATATCTCCCTGAGTCCCAACACCATCAGAGGGGCTGGGAAAGCCATCCTGAGCCCTGCCTAAGAGTTTGGGCAGCTGTCATGCCAGCCGCCTTTCCCCTCCCTCGCAGCCCCTTGCAGTAAGCAGACGGCCGAGCAGTCCATGCTACGGGAGGGATCAGACTGGGAGATGCTGGGTGGGTGGCTGCTGGGTGTGTAAACACTCAGGGAGCGCCTGGGCAGGGTCCCCCCCATCCCGAAAGATGTGAGATGACAGATGTCGCATCCTGCCTTTGTTTGCATTGGGCGGAGGGACTGGGAGGCACCAATAGCATCCCCCCTGGCTCTGGAAGAGCCAAATTCTGCAGCGAGAAAAGGGTCATTTTCTTTTTTTCCTCTGGGTTATCTCAGGAAATTGGGCCGGGAACACATGTCGGAGATTTATCTCAAGCACAAACAGGAGGTTTTGCCTTGTCTGTGTGTGCAGCGCAGGCTGGGAGGTGGGTGTTGGGGCACCCGAGGGCAGCAGGATTTGTGTGCACCCGCTTTCCTGCCCCGGCATCTGCACTGAAAATGTTGACAAGACGTTATCTTCATTGTGGCAAGGATTGTGGTGATGGGGAACCCCGAAACTTGTTGCAGTGCCACTACAATTTGAGTAACTGCTTTAGCAAGGTATTGAAAGGAAATCCGGCACTTTCTATTGACTGTTAACATTCAGAGCAAAAACATAGAGGAAAAGTCCCTTTTTCAGGGGGAAAAAAGCATCTTTTGCCTCTGAAAAGAAAAGCCACTGGAAGTACCTTTGCCTGCCGATCCCCTGAGTTTCGGGTGCTTTAGTATGGCTACAAGTTAGACATTCTCAAATTTAAATTGAGCATCAGAAGGCTTAATGTATGGCCTCAAATGCTTCCTGTTCATAAATGGCAATTTTAATTGCAGAGGGGCCGGGAAGGGGAGGGATCTGAGCACCTTTGCTGGGAGGAGACACCCAAACCACACAGGAATATGGGGTAGAGGAGTGGGGCGGTGTGATGGGGATCTGGAAGGAGTCACTCAAATCACGGAAATTAAACCCTGGGCCAAGAGTAGGTGCTAAACATCTCTTGTGGCTTCACTGAGTGGTGTTTGGTCATGTATGTGAGCAAAAGTGTGAGGGATGGAAATTTCGTACTGCTCCAGAGTCCGTCTTTCTACCTGGGAGAGGAAGTCTCAGCTTTAATCTGGAGGTGACTGGAGAAGCAAAACTTGCATTCCCATTGTGCTGCAGGTTGGAAGCAGCTCAGCAAAGCCTCCTGCTCCCAAAGGGTGGTTAGGATGGAGCTCTCTGCTCTGGGAGCCTCCAGGCCAGGGTACAATGAAGGCAGCAGCCGGGGATGCTGTGGTGGCTGGCGGAGAGAGGGGTCAAATGTTTGGCATGGGGAGCCGAGAGGAAACCGGTGTCACTCCGGCCATGAGCGCTCTGATGGTCTGCCGGGGGCGAGGGGAGGGGGCAAGGAGCCTGCCTTGCAGAGGATGTTATTCCACATAGGGCAAGGGGGGGCCTTCCTTGGCTTTTTAGGAAAAAAACCCAGAAACCTGATTTTCCTGATATTGTTCTGCCTCTCCAAAGGAAATTCCAGGACTGGGAACCTTTAGGGAAACAATGAGTGAGGCTGGGAGCAAAGGTGGGCTACCCTCTGGTTGGCGTGGTCCTCCAGGACAGGTCCCTGAACCTCCCCACCCCAGCCCTTTCAGACACGGTCAGGGCATCTGCTAGGGCCCCTACCCTAATGGGGGTCGAGAAGGGGGGGTCACAGGAGAGCCGTGCTGCCGGCATCCCGCTGCCTGCACCCGCACTGCACACTTGCTGTTTTGCTTTCTAATTTCCTGCAACCTTGCTTTTTCAGGAAAACACCCCAGTTCCAGAGCCAGCATGAGGTTTTGGGATGCTGCCTGGCATGGAAGTCCTCTTTTTTTTTCAGAGGGGCCAATATTTCTGCCTCTCTCCAAGTGTTTCTGTACCGGGGGTTAACCAAGTACATAACACATCGCTGCACTTTTTAGAGAACATGAGTTTTAGGAGAAAATCATTATTTCCCTCTGCTCCTCCCCTGAAATAACAAAGGTGGGTTTTATTTTCAACGTTTCCTGAGGAGCACAGCTCTTCCCCTCTCCTGGGAGAGCATTTTGCAGGGGGGTTGAGTGCTCTGCTCACAGCAGCCTTGATCATTCAGCATAGGGGACGTGCCTGCTGGTGTGCTGGGGTCTTCTCCATCACGGTGGGGTTAATGATGTTGGGTCCATCATGAGGTCCATGAGCTGGATGCAGACATGCCCAACTACTCCCCATCCTTAACAGGTTTGTTATTACGTGTTGGAAAGACGTTTCTCCCTTCCTATGGTCTCCCCGCTGTGTTTCCCTTCCCTGCACTGAGACGTGAGTGTTGAATTCCCGGCTTAGCAAAACAGGGTTCGGTGTCAAATGCTTCATTTTGGGTGTTTTTGTGAGGAGCCAGTTCATTTACAAATCACCAGCTGGAAGTTATTAGGCCCTTAAAAAAAAATAAATTACTCTAAAATTATGCCTCCCTGCAGTTGGTCTGCTATTAATTTGTGCTGAGGGCTGGAGCCAGCTAAACCCCAGCCCCCTGCCTTCCTTCTCCTTGACAGTACAATGACGTGCCGGGATTTCGGATGCCTGCTTTTCCATCCCATGGTAGCTGCTTTAGTCCCTGTTTTGTGCTGAAAAGCTGGTTCAGAGCATCTTGGTACCACCCTGGGCCTTCTGTTTAAAGTGATGCTCTGCGCCTGGGCACAATGCTAAGGGGGAAGGATGCTCACTGTGATTTCTTGCCGCGAAGCAGCATTGGAGCATGGAGCTGTGGCCTCTGTCCCCATCTGGAGCACTGGATGAGCATGGAGGAAACTGGAGCTGGGGGTCAACTTGTCATTTTTTGAGCCAAGGGGGCATTTGTCTTCCCCCTGAATCCATCGGGAATGAGTTTGTCTGGGCAGCCCTGAAGATGTTTTCTAACATTTGGGAGAATTCCCTAAAATATGTAGCAAAGGAATAACGCTGGAATAACTGCTTTGGCACCAGTCTATGCCAGGGTCATCAGGCTTGGAGTGGGTTCCCAGGCCTGGACAGCCTCTGCTCCTCCCCATGGAGCAGCGCTTCTCAGCCTGGGACTTGTGCCTCAGGACAGGAGCCTGGAGCTGCTCTTCTCCTTCCAGGGGTGTGCCAGCAACCAAGCCATAGCCTGGTCGTCAAACGTGAGGCTGCAAAGAAAACCCAAGGGAGTGGTTGTCTGCCAAACTTACCGTGCCCAGGCTGATGGTGTGCCCTGCTAAAATCCTCAAAGTCCAGGTCATACAGTCTTCCCTAAATGCCACCAGGATCCAAATATCATTCACTGTTTACTGTTGGCCAATACATGTGGGTTTTTTAAGTGAATAAACTGTTTGCAAAAGTATTTCCTAGAGCTCTCCCTGTCATGCCCATGTCCTCACCCTTCCTGTGTTCTCCTCAGCAGCAGATCCAATTTCTTTCTTTTCACGCTGAGCTTGCTCAGAATTACAAAGAAATAAATAAGCCCCAGTGATTTGTATGACCTCATCCCAAAACATGAATTTGGACAGACGGTTTGAGTTCATTTTAACATCCCTCCAGCGCGGAAGAATGAAACGAACGTGTCTTTGCACCGCCTCTCCATCTTGGAGCTGGAGGGACCACAGAAAGTCACAGCCCTCCTTTCAGACCCCAACCTGCCACCCCACACAGGGCTGAAAACCATTTTCTCCCTCCCAGATCATCCCCACAGCTGCGTCTGTGGGAGGAGGGTTTAAACCTACGGGTAGCGGGAAAGCAGCACAAGTTAATTTGTGTCAAAGGAAAGAAGAATTAAAAAAAACAAACCTCAATTCTGCTTGTGTTTCAGATTTCTGACAGCATTTACGCCTTCCCAGCCAAGCTGGAAAGCAAACAAACCCAGGGTTCAATGACTGAAAAAAAGCTTGGTTTGCTAAACAGGGAAAAGTACCTTCCTCTCAATGGAGGGAGGGGGAGGGGGACTGGCCACTCTCCCTCCCAAACAGTTGGAGTTATCAAAAAGCTTAAAAATGCAGCTGAATCAGAACAGTTCCTGGCAGTCAGGACGATCTTTGTCATAAGTAAAACATCCTGGCACAAACACGTCTCATCGGGTCCGCTGCCAGTGCAGTCCAAGGGACCACGACCCCCCCCTCCCCATGTGCCCTCCACCTTTCTGTCTCACCCAGGCAATGTGCTGTTCCCTGCTCCCCATCACCAACACCCTTCCTGATGCCCCTCCCCAGCCAGCACACCTCCCTCTCATGTTTTTTGGCCCATGGATAGCTTTGGGTAGGGTCTCTGCTGTGCAGCTGCCTATAGCAAGTGTGAGGAATCACCTTGCTTCTTCCAAACTCACAAGAATTAAGGGTTTGAGGGTGGGTTTTTTTAGATATTACAGCATAATAGTATGTATTAGGATCATGATTTGGCAGGGAGAAGAAAATCTGTCTCCATTTTACTCTGGAAAATCCTGCTTTCTACCTGCTTCAGAGAAACATCCTTAAGATCAATCTCTGAACTCCCTCCAAACCAGCCCTCTGGGCGTGCTTCAGTGCAAGGGGAAAAGCTGGGTTTGCTGCCATAGGCTGCAAGCATCCTTGGGCCAGGGCAGGACCCAGTGTACGGATGCTGTAATTCCCGGGCAAGTCAGTTGGGCTTGAGCCCTTGGGCTCACCAGTTTGAGTTTTTAAGATTTACAGCATCCCATGTTTATAGGAAACCTCTAAATCAACAAATACCAAGGAAAATACCTGGGGTTTATGCAGCATATGTTATGTTAGGAAATAGGCTGGTTTAGCTCGCCTCAACATGTGTTTACCCCCTTATCCTTGGATACCCTGGACCCCCACCCTAGTACTCACCGGCAGCAGATCCACCCTGCTCATCCACAATAGCTGGACACCCAGATTTGCAACCAAGGGGTTGACCCCAGGTGGGAAAAGGACCTGGGGATGCAAGGCCATGGCAGAGGATGCAGCTGGGGGTGTAAATTAAGGGCCAAACGAGGCCTCCTCAGTTGGTTTTTGTCAGGGTGAGCTCCCATTTAAGGGGTGCAAAGGGTCCTTTCTTGGAGGTAAAGGTGTGTTTGGTGGGTTTGGAGGGCCTTGGGTATGATTGTTTGGTAGGGTTGAGTGGAGCAGGAAGCTGGATGTACTTTGCTGCTGTTCCTTGTCTGCTAAACCCTGAGGATGGGCCTTTGCTACCCTCAGTGCAGCTGGAGAGCAGCTGGGTACAAACAAGGCTGGCTTCACCTTGCTGTGGTCTTTCTTTTTTTTTTTTTTTTTGCTGATGTGGTATTTCATGGGCAGAGGAAAGAGGAAAAAATATGCTTTCAGGGTCATTGTGGAAATGCAGGCAGCTCCAGATAACTGCTGCCTGCTCTTATTAGCTGCTGTACCACGTTTCTGTGTCTTCTTTCCAAAAACCACTGTGTACCCCGTGGCTGTGCCGAGCAAAGGGGTTGCTGAGTGGTGCCTCATAGCTGATGAAGTGAGGGGAGCGATGCAGCAACGGCTGCTCCTGCTTCTTATCGCATTTAATAGCTGGCAGGGAAAGCTGCTGTCTCTGCGTGCCAGATACGGGCTGCTGCTGCGAAATCTTGACAGGCTTTGCTAAGCACCTCTGCTGCCCATCTCTATGCTCGCGGGGGCTGGTGACGCTTTGCTTGGCACCAGCTCTTCGCAAAAAGAGTGTGGTGTTGCTCCCCTCTTCCACTAAACCCTTGGTGTGACCACTTTGGATGAGATTTTTGGATGGCTTGGGACTTTCCTGGGCCTCGTGTCCCCTCTGGGGACAGCCCAAATTGGGGAAAGCTTTGTGGTCTCCCCATGACCAAGCGTTTGGACCCGCAAGGAGCGGCCACGTGCATTCAAGCCCCCAGATTGGTACCTTTTCCTAATTTTGAGGGGCAGCTGCCTGCTGTGCCACCTGGCTGTTGGGGTCTGCACCCTAGGACAGACCTATCCATCCACGTCCCCATGCCTGGGGAGCAGCCAGCGTGCAAACGGCGGGGCTGGGGGTGATAGAGCCGCCTTTATCCCTGCATTTTTGGCCTCTTGCATCGCTGTCGGCATCTCCCTGGCCGCGCTCTGCTTACATAGCCCAAAATGTAAATCTCTGCTGCCCTCTCCTGTTAGTTCTGCCTGGAAACCACCCCCCCGAGCTGCCACAGCGGGATTTCGAGGGGTTACAGGGGTGTTCCCAGTCCAGTATTTTGTCTGGCAAAGCAAGGAAAGCTAGTTGGGGATGCATCGAGATTTTGAAAGGTCATCACCACAATTATTGAGGCTGATGTGGAGCTGAAACCCTCAGCACCTGCAAGCTGCGAAGGAAAGCAGCCTGGCTCCAGTCACCTACTGGCTTTGGCACTTTCCACTTTTCTTTTTATGATTTAAGCGGTTTTTAACATCGCTTGCAATCTCAAAGCAGAAAGTCTTTTCCGGTAAAGAGAACTTTATTTAAGGAGCATCAGGATAGGATCCTTCCAAAATGCCAAGCTGGTGGGTACTGACCAAGTTTAAAACTTCTTTTTCCCCTCTTAAAATATTGTTATTGAGACACGTGGTAGAACTGCACCTCTGTTTAGGAACAGTTTTCTGACCAAAATGTAAACGGCTAGAGTATTTTTGACCAGCACTGTTAACAGCCAGTACTCTGTGGGCATCTCCAGACCCACCACTTTTTTGTTTTCCAGGAAAACAGTATCTTCAAAATCTTGCCCCTCTTACCGTCGAGGTTTCTGTTACCTCACCTGGGGTGCTTTCAGGAAAGCAACCATTTTTTCTAACAGTTAATGGCATTAACAAACTTTCTTTTTTTATAAGCCACCTTGCCACTGGAGCAGTGCTTCGGGACAGTCCTCAGCGTGTGCATCCCCATACAAATAAGAAGGGATAAAGGCCTTTACTGCAGTTTTTGCATTGATAAAGTGAATTAAAAAAATGCAGGGAAGTCCAGAGGAAGGTTGCTGGTGTTTCTGTTTGTGTGTGCACACTGAGACCCCTGCCATCAGCATGACGTGTATGTCCATGGGTCCCACTCAGGCCATGCGATGGGTGGATGGAGCTGCCTGCTCCAGGGGGGCCTTGCCACACCTTCCAGGGTGTTTTGCTGCTGTTTAATCCCCAGAACACCTGGATTGTATACAAATACCTGTTTCCCTTCCCTGGTGAGTGGGAAGGTGGTGTTATCCCTGCTCAGAGGGAGAGATGGATGTCGGGGCTCGGTGCATCCCCCCGATGCCAGCCGGCAGAGCCCAGCCTGGGAGCTGGGTTGAGCAGGTATTTGTTTACACGGTCTGGGGAACCACAGTGGTGTTCCTTATTCCTGCCCTGGCTGGTGTCCCGGCAGCTCCTGGACGCTGGCAGCTCGGCAGACACTGCTGCGTTTCACAGCCCCGTTCAATGCCCCTGTGTCTGCTCCTCCAAATATTCACACCTCCACAGGAGCCTGGGGATGGGACAGCTGTCAGCACGGGGTGCACAGGATGGGGGACAACCCGTGGGGCTGCAGGGGTGTCCCCCAAACTCCGATCATCCTGGAAATCTCCCCACCCCCTTTGCAAGATGTTGAGGAGGGGGGACACGGCACGGGTCTGGCCGCCAATGTGGGCTGGGGCCGTGGCCAAGGTATACAGGACATGTCTCAAGAGCGAGCACTGGCCAGGGTCGGCTCACCGTGTCCCGTCTGACCCAGATGGAGCCTGCTGCTCCATCCGAATGCCTCTCACGTCCCACCTGTGGGCTGGGAGACGTGGCATGGGCTGCGGGAGGCACAGCCTGGCTCTGGGGCAGAGCAGCTGGCTGGGCGGTGGGATGCTCCATCTCCATACCCTCTATCCCTTCCCCCAGCCCTGTTCACTACGGGCTGTCATTCGGCTCTCACTCTGCTAATAAGTTGGGTTTTCATTTGCATGCATCAAAGTGCAGGTTTTCACACACAAATTCCCTCTGCATGCCCAAACCTTGCCTTTATTGGCCTAAATATTCAGGCTGGTCCATGATCTGCTGATGCTGAATGAGATTTCCAGGACTAAACCACGGTGAGAAAATGAGGAAGGGGCAGAGACATGGCACTGGGCAGGCAGGGACCCTTCTGTTGCCTGAACCCTATAGATTTGCCAAGCTTATGCCTATGGATGTAGGTAATAAAGATGAGCAACCTAACGAGTGGATGGTGAGGTGGGTATTTGTGCTTGGCCACACAAGGCTGCAGAGCAGCGAAAGCAAAGACCTGGATTTCTCTTAGCTCTGGCACCAGGGAGGAACCCCTTAATCCCAAATCACTTAAGGCCAGACGAGCCTTTAACTTGGGGAGCTGAGGATGGAGAGGGGAGTAATTCAGCTAATTACCCATTGCCCTGCTCTGGTCTGATCCCTGTGGTGAGGATTTTGCCAGGCTCCTTGGCTCTAGAGGGGTCTGGGGGGTGTCAGGACAGGCAGGCTGCCCACCTTCATCCCCTCCTCCAGTGTCTGCCTGTTTGCCATAAACCTATTCAAAAAACATCTCCCAGATTTGGAGGGATGAAAGCTGTTTGAAAGGATATGCAGGATGCGCCGGGTGAGAAATCTTAATTAATATTTAAATAGTGCAGTGGAATTTGTCTAAATCCTGCTAGATTAAAGGCAGGCTTGGTAAAGGATGAGCTTGAATTTCTGATGGAAGCTGCACAGAAATACAGTGGCCAAAGGAGTGCTCGGAAGCTACAGTGCCTTCAGCTTTTGGTTGAGGTACAAGGGATATGGTGCATTTTCTTGATGGGAGTTATATTTGCAGTTTAACCCTGTAGCTATGGGCAAAACCAATAGGAAGGGGAAAAGAACTGAAAATAGGTGAGCATTAAGTGGTGCTTGTAGTCACCAAATCTCACAAATATCAAGTGGAAATGATGGGGATGTTTCTCAGGGTCCCTGGTCACAGTGGGAGTGTTTCTCAGTACCAAAAAAGAAAGAAGGAGGGTTTCCCTTCCTGTTGTGAAAGAAAGGTAATGACATCTTTGTGCTAAATCCCTTAATATTCCCCTTTTTTTTCCCCTGGGCGCGTGTTCCCCATCTTGAGCCGCAGCTTTTTGCGGAGTATTTCCTCCAGCCGGGGCATTTCTGGGAAGAGTGGGATGAAGTCAGGACAGAGGGATGCATTTATCCCCATCCCTCCCCTCACTGTACGGCTGAGGTGACATCACTTTGCCAGCCACTCACACCATATTAATTTAGCTGCACCTTATTTTGGAGAGCTGGAGCCTGAGGCTTTGCCATTTCCTATGGTCTCCTCAAGCCGGCTGAGGTTTCCTGGCTGCCAGGACAGAGAAGCAGGCAGCTTTTATGGCAGGGCACCGCCGAAACCCAGCTGGGGATGAATAGAGCCCAGAAATAGAAAACCTGGAGTAGCGACTCTGCCCAAGCACGCTCCGGCTGGAGGAAACCAGAAGGCTGGAAAGCATCTGGTCCTGCCCATGGTCTCCTTGCCGGGGCAGGCCAGGTCTGTGGGGACAGTGGCTGCTGGCCATGGGGATGGGCTCTGACGCCCAGAAATGTCCCCGGCTGGCCTGGGGAGACATGCCCTTGCTGGAAAGTTGGGAGCACCCACTGCTGCTCCCCATTTTTTGGCATGGTTGGACTGAAGGACTGCCCATGTCCATCCATCCCTACCAGCGATGCAGCCCAGGTCACCTGCCAAGGGGAGGAGAGGCTGCCGGGGTGCCCGGAGCTTCCCCGGAGCTTCCCCCTGTTTGCACGGGGTGAGGAAACACCCCCCCTGTGCTTTCTCTCGAGTCTCTGGCACTCACAGAGGAAGGCCGCTACCACCTCAAAACCATTTGCAAATACTTTCTATTTGCTCAGACAAACACTGGAAAAAAATACATGATTTTTTTTTCTCGCAGCAGTGTGTTTATTGCCCTCTGCGCTTTAGTGCAGGCTTAGACCCCTGGTGCTGCTGAGAGCTGTTTCTAGCCATCCACAGTTCCAGCAGTGATTTTTTCCCCAAACAGGGTAAATTCTGCCCTTAAACCTGTCTTTTCTGTACTCTGCCTCCTACCCACCCACAGCCGTAGGGAGAGCAGCATGGAGAAGGACCGTCTGTATTGTTTACGAGGATGCAAACTGGACTGGAAAAGGGCATCGCCCTTCCTTTCCCGGGGGCAGGGGTGGGATGCTGGTGCATCTGTGAGCCCCCTCTGCCCCAGGTCTGGTTGCATGCCCTGCAGAGAGCCTGGGAACACGCTTAAACCCAACATGTCACAGGCTTAGTGTTGAAGTGCGAGCTTAGCGCCCATCGACTCGTGGGCTTTGCTTGCTGTGTGCACAGCTGGAGGGGGAAAAAAATAACTCCTCGCTTCAATCACAGCGTTAATGCCCTACCTGAGGAAATGTTTTTTCCTGCCTGGAGTCGGAGCGAGGTTTGGCAGCTGGGAGAGCTGAAAGAGGCCTTAAGGCTTGGCTGCTGTTCGCTCGAGCAAACAGCTGCGGCAGTCTGGGGTGCCACCAGCTCCCTCCGGCTGCTTCTCGGCATCCCCACGCTGGTCAGGGAGGCAGGGAAGGTTCCTTCTCCTCCCTGGTTGATGCTTGGCATTTGACGTGGCATTCAGGGTCTCTGAAGCAGGTGTGCCTGCCCTCCCTGCCCACATCACAGACTGGTTTGGGTCGGAAGGGACCTTGAAGACCACTCCCTGCCATGGGCAGGGACACCTTCCACGAGACCAGGTTTCTCAATATACCTTGTCTATAAATTATATATATCCTACTCACCACAGAAACAATGTTTTCATAGTATTTTCTGCATTTAGCATTTCAGCTCTAATAATAACGCTTTAATCCTCTTCCAACACATCAAACTCTGAGAAAATCTTAATCATGGTATACTTCTGAAGAGTATAACCATGACCTGGAGCTTTCCATCTGCACAGCCGCCTCTGCCAGAGGGTTGGGTGGGCAGGTGACTCTCAAAAGAGCTTTTTTTCACTTTTTCAAGCCCCACGGTGCAGTACCCCCAAGCCTGTCTGAGTGGCTTCGCCACCTGCGCTGCAAGAGGTGGATGCATGCAGTGCAGCCCTGTTTGGCAGCAGCAGGTCTGTGCTCCTGCTCTGGATGCTCCTCCATGAGCCAGTTCAACTCCCTGATCTGGCAGAAAACAAACCCCACTGAGAAAAAGTGGCTCTTGTGATGGTTTAGTGAGTGAAAGCAGCCGGTCTGATGGTCTGAGAGAGGTGGTGCAGGGAGAGGGGTAAAACCCTGCAGCCGGCAGCATCCCCGTGTCCAGCTGGGAGCATTCCCATGCTGTGCCACCAGCTGCCCATGAGCCACATGAATAAAATGTGCCTTTTTCTTCCTTTTTAACCAAATGGCTTTAGCTGGATCCCAGTGCTGCTGTGCTTCCAGCCTTCCTTGCCTCTGTGTTGTATTAATTAGAATTATTCTGTAAATTGGAAGGTGTTTATAGCCCCAGGGGCAAGGCAACACCCCACAATGGGAGGGATACAGGGCTGTATTTTTGCTGGCCACCCCCCCAGGAGCAGCGTAGCCCCGTGGAAAGGGCAGAATTTTGAGCGTCCAGCTTGTCCTGGCTCTGCTAACGGACCTGACTTCTCTGGACCTTAGTTTCTATATCTGTAAACCTTGTACCCTGCGGATTGGAACGCGCCAGGTATTGCTAATGCAGATTATTACAATAGCCTGTGGTCCGGTGTGTAAATTTGGAATGGTTCCCTGAAGAAAACCTCCCAGATACTGAAAGAAAACATGGGATTTTACTGTGTTAGGTCAGAGATTTCAGGGGAGCTTGAATTTGCCCAAATCCTGTGAAATTTCAGTGGGATTTGGGAAACAAATCTCTTAAATCCTGGTGGAAGGGGTTTCCACAATGGCTTTTTTATTTTTTTCCCCCTCCTATCTTTTTATCTAGCAGATGAACAAATAAAAACAACAGGGAAAGTAATGGGAAGGATGATGCAAGGGGCAATAGGCTGGTATCTAAGCTATGTTATTACAGAGAAAATGACCTGGCACTGAAAGAATTAAAATAATGTCATTCCTGTTTGCTCTGGCTCATTTTTAATACGCCAGTCACCTTGACATTTCTAAAAGAATTTTTCAAGTATGTAAGTTCAAAAAAAAAATTATGCAACTTGACAAAAGCAAAGGAGGGGATAGTTGAGGCTGGTGGAATAAATAGGGAGCCGGAGGAAGTACGTGACGCCCTGAACTGCGTGGGGAGGGATGCTGGTGCGAGCCGGGCTGGATGGAAATGGGTCCTGCACCCTAGGACAGGGGAGGTATGAAGGGGTGAGGGGATGGGCAGTTTGGGGCTGCCCTTGTGTGCCAGTGCCTGTTTGCTGGTGACACTGCAGCAGACGGATTCCCAGCCCAACTTTTCTAGGAATGCTTTGGGTCCTTAACACATTGCGATTAAAAAATGGTGCATGAAAGCAAAACCAGTCAGCCGGTGGCCTTATTCCAGCATCCTACCAGCCGTGCAGCCCCGGAAACCCTCTTCCTGGGGGAACAAGACTTGGAGAGGGGGACCAGGCTACCACACTGAACCAGAGCAGGGGGGACAAAGGCAGATCTGCACCCCCACAGCCCAAGCTGAAGCTGGGCGATCGCTCATGCAGAAGCCACAGAGGAGATCATTTGCCTGCGTAATTGTATGCTTTGCTGTTAAGCGTATTGATTCTGAAAAGTTAATCAGACAATTTGGAGGTGCTATATCTAAAAACATAAAATCCCATTAAACTGATTAAATTAAAACTGAATCCATCTTAAATAACCCCATGCAACTTAAAATTGTTGAAATAGCATATTGTATTCAAATAAAATTATTTCAGTCAAACAAGGCTGCAAGGAGCTCTCCCCTGCCACCGCCTCGGCGACTGCAAGCGCAGGGATCCCCGTCACAAAATGGAACACCTCTGCTGGCTTTTGGGACCACGGTGATGGTGGTGAGGGACTCTCTGGGACAAATCCTGGGGTGGTGATGCTGGTGACAGGGGTGTGACAGGGGCCTCATCTGGGTGAGGGATGCGGCACAGTCTCCATAGCCTTCTCCTTACAGTGTGGGGAAAACGTGATGCTTAGCAGGGATCTGTTCCCAGAAACATCAAATTATGTGGCTGCATCTAAGCTGTGGTGCATTTTCAGATGCTTCATGCATCATACAGAAACCTGAGCAGCTTGGAAACAATGCTTGGCCATGTGCTGTTCCAAGTGACTGGTAGCCCAACTTGAGACGGTGTTTGGGGTCAGCTCATCAGCTTGGAAGTCAAAAGGACTTTGGCATGGATGTAGCATGTATTTTACCAACCTGGAGGCTCCAGGACGAGCAGAGGTTTGCCCTTGGGCCATGCCTTGCCCTGGATCCCAAAGCTGGCAGGGCAGAGGCCCTCTGAAAAGGTCAGCGCCTTGATTTGAGCAACACCTTTTCTAGGAGGAGGGATGAGATAGCACAGGGTAGCCAGGAGCTTGGAGCAAGTGCTGATCCCTGCTGTACTCCCGGCTCTGCTGCAGCATGTGAGCTCCCCAAATCAACTCTTCTCCAAAGGGGCGCCCTCTCTCAGGCACGAGGCACCCGACTCTGTCAACACCAGCGCGGAGTATTGGGCGGACGCGGCAGCAGGAGCTGATTTCAGCTCTCTGAGGGACAAGAAAAGCTTTTTTATCTGCCAGGAGCCAAGTTGGGGATTGTTTCTGATTACATCACTCAGCTGAAGCGCGGCCGAGAGCTCTACGCCTTGTATTGCCTTAGTGATGTTATCGCCTGGCGAAGCAGAACTTGTGACTCGGAGATAAGTGCAGGATTGCTCAGTTAGTTGGCTTCCAAATTTGTTTATTTTTCCCTTTCTGAGTCTACCATCTCTCCTTGATAAGTTCAGATTGCGAGCCAGCCCTATTTATTTGTAAAGAAAGCACTTCTTTTCACCTTCACAAGGGAGCAATCGTAATAATAATCTTGTCTGTGGGTGGGGGGTGTGTGAACAGGGGGTCTCAGCCACCCTAATGAGCTTTGTGCAGGGACCCATCTGTACCAGAGGGCTACCTGAGCATCCCGCTCCAGCTGGCCTGTGGTTTGCTTGGGAAGGTGCTCCCCCACCCCCCTCCCCCGGTTCTCCTGCCAGCTGAAAGGGCTGCTTTTCCAACAAGGACAGGCACTGGAATACCCAACTCCCCATGAACAAGCACACAGGAAAGTTTTATTGCTGAGGGTGGTGGATGCTTAGTGAGAGGTGTTGATGTGATACGTGTGCCACTGTCTCCCTGCCCACGGGCACGCACCTGTCTGTGCACAGCGTCACCAAAAGCTGGGAAAAAGGCTTTCCATAGGCAAGCCACGTCCTGTCGCTGCTACAGCCTCCAGAGGCAATTGCAGGTGGCTTGGGACTGTGTGTAGGTGATTTGGAGAGGTTGGAGAGGACCAGAGGGGTTCAATCCTTTCAGGGGTTGAAGTAGCAGGACAAGGAGCAGCAGGGGCGGATTGGGGGGACTTGCGGGCATCTTTCTCTTTCTCGCCAGGCCCTGGCTGGTGTTTTTCCCTGAGCAGAAAACGTGCAATTCCTGAGCCTTCCCATGCTCTCTCTGAGTGTGTGTTTGCCTTCACTGGCCCTGGGAAGCAGGCAGAGGAGGTAGCACAATGCTAAATTTCCAGCCCTGACCTCTCTGCAGCACTGACACGCTGCTTTATCTCCTCCACAGCCGCGGGCTTGCTTTTTCCAGCATCCCCGACAAAGGATGCTCCCGTGGCTGCTGTTTTTCACGGCGTCGTTCATGGCTGCGAGCTGCCACCTGAGAATAAATCCTGCTCCCCCCACTCCA
>NW_010224319.1:0-9311 GCF_000690775.1 Eurypyga helias
CTTCCAGTACCTGAACAGGCCTACACGAAAGATGGGGAGGGACTCTATCTGCGAGTATAGTGATAGGATGAGGATAATAGTTGTAAATTAAAAGATGGAAGACTTAGGGTGGATATTGGGAAGAAATTCTTCATGGAGAGGGTGGTGAGGCACTGGAACAGGTTGCCCAGAGAAGCTGTGGATGCCCCATCCCTGGAAGTGTTCAAGGCCAGGCTGGATGAGGCTTTGAGCAACCTGGTCTAGTGGAAGGTGTCCCTGCCTCTGGCAGGGGGGGTGGAACTAGATGGTCTTTAAGGTTCTTTACAACTCAAACCATTCTATTAATTCTGTAATTCTATCAATTCAGACAGCAGATTAAAAGAAACAGATTTATATTGTACATTGCAGAGCACATATGGGTGTAGCTTCTAGTGACATCCCTCCAGGTAATCCATATAGTCCAATTAGCAATGCAGATATCCTTTGTTTTAGCTAGTTTCAGCTATTCTGTTTGCACAATGAGCTCACAGTTTTCCAATAAGCATTCTCAACTAAGGATTGACAATCATCAGTTTCAGTGGAGTTGAATCAAACCCCCATGACTACTGCAGAAAGTACTTTAAAGAGGCCTCTACATTGTTTTTTTAAACAATCAATAAAATTTTGCATAAGCAAAACAGATATGGAAATCAGCGATACTTACATCAATTATTCTTTTCAGTTAATCATTAAATATCTTATCTAGATCATGATAGCTAAAAGGAGCGTTATCTCATTTACAGCCAACTTATCCACAATAAATACAAAATAATACTGGTTTGTGAGATACAGGGCAGAAATTACATTCAGACTGAAATTCATTCACACGTCTCCTGCCCATAGTAAACAATATACGCAGCAAACATACAAGGAATCAGAGAGACTGGAGTCTGCTCCTCAGCCAGTCTTTCACAGTCACTTTGTCACCTTCAGGGGTGAACTAGCAGCTTCCTTCTTTGCACATATAGAGTTTGTGGGCATCTGATATGATTTGTGGGCATATCTGAAATATGGAGGCCATATTTGCTTATATTCTGTGAAAATCTAGCGCTGTGTCACAGTTTGTGCAGCACTGTCATGTGCTATAATGAAAAAATACCTGCTTAAAATGGGTCATTGGAAAAGATAAATTGTAATTCCCTTTTAAAGACAATAATATTTGTGACCCCAGTTCAGCCCCCCTCCTTGTTTTAGGGAAGGTGTTGTTACTGACGGAGTACATCTGTGAAGGCTTACTGAATGCTTTTTCCATCTTGATTTGTAGACCTTTAATTAATGTTGCAAAACTTTTCTAACTGAATGAGAGATTCCAAATGAAGTCTTTATCTAGTGCTCCTGTCACTGTGCGTTTGGTAGTGACTAACTTTCTTGAGACAGAGCAGCGGGAAGAGGATTGATGTGGGTTTGGACACCATAAGCTGATTGACGTGGGTTTGGACACCATAAGCTGCTTGTGTACCATCTCACATTCAAGGAAGTGAATAAAAGCAGGGTACAAAACAGAATACTTTCTACATTTGATTACTACATAGTACCATAGAAAAAACTGAAAAATGCAGGCTTTCAGTGAAAATATGAGAAGCCTAAGAGTTTTCAGGATCAGCTTGGATTTTTAAACAATGACTTGCCCTGACTATACTAATTGCAAAATGACATAATGTGATTTAAAAATGCTACTTAACATGTATTATGAAAATATGAGTATTCCTCAGTATTATGCGTACCTTGAACTCTGCTACCTGATAGTCAAATGTGTAAGCTTTCATAAAACATCAAGTCACTTAAACAGAGAAGTACAATGAGAGAAAACATGAGAGGATTATCAATCTCCACATCAGTAATATGATAAGCAACCCAACACAGACTGTCACTCCTTACCTTTAAATTGTTCTCATATTTAGCTGCATCAGTAAAAGTTCCTATATCACCATTTCACCCAAACTGTCCATTTTACTGGAAGGACAGACAGAATTACAAGCTTCGTGTGCTTCCTCTTCTCCTTTCAGGCGAGCTGTGTCACTTACAGTCACTGGTAGTTGAGAACGTGACCCCTGGCTGCATTTACCATATCAATACAACCAGCAGAACAACTGAAAAGGGTGAAAGGTGGTTTGTTTTGTAAGACTGAGGTGAAAAGAATCAGAAAGAAAAACAATACTTTTTTTTATGGCATTTTTTTCTCATTCTGTTAGAAATGCAGCCCGTTTTCTGACGAATTTAGAAAACAAAGCTGTGCGTGGCTTCTGGTATGATGGTGTGATGCAGTCTGAGTGCACCTTCGTTTCACACTTCATCCAGCTTCTGACATCTCTGATCAGTGATACATTATTTTCTGTCCAATTGAAAACAGATTTGAAAATAGATCTCTTTTCCATTACAGATTACTGAGAAACTAGCCCATTAAAAGCCTATTCACTTTCCTGAGTATCCATTTAAAAATTAAGGGGTACATTGAGATCGCCCACTGCAGTGCCTAAGTTATGCTTTTATTATATGGAGGCTTCTGGGTCTGGAGCCTGAAGAAAGCAGTGAATCAGAGCAGCCAGCAGCCAGGGTCAGACAACCCTGGGGACAAGCAAGAATAACAGCTCTTTCCTTGTGGACTAGGAAGTTCTGCAGGCCTCTGCACATAGTCTTTTGTCTGTGCTCAGATAAAACAAATAAATTACCTTTGGAGCAGTGCTCACAGTTTAGGACCTGCCCCTGCACAACATCTTGTCCAGGAGTGACCTTATCACCAGACAACAGGGACAGCCTCCCCTTTGTTCATCCTCCCTCTGACCTCATGCATTTTGCATTATGTTCTGCAAAGTGACTCATCTTCAGCTGGAAGGTGTAATTCCAGTTCTGGCAGTAGGGAAACCGACTTGGGCCTCCTTCACTTCTCCAGGAACTAGGATCAAAATATTCAATAACAAGAAATGCCTAAAACTCAGGCAGCTGCTTTCAGGATAGGAGTTCTAACATCTTCACGCAAAAAGACCTCTTTTCCCTATGTTAGGTGACTCACCTCAAAAGACCTTTGGTCATGGGAATTGGGAAATCTGGAAGTGACTAGTCAGCATGGCAGTAATTGGTGGGCAGGCCTTAGCTACGTATTCAGACATGCCCCTGCATTTCACGCTTCCAGTTGGCTGGCTCATTATATCCAATCCTGAACAGCCATAGGCTTTCCTTACAGTCAGGTACAATATGGGTAGGCAGGCAGGGTGTCTCCGGCAATCCAGTGCTCTATGGAGACCCGAACCCCCAAAGGCCTAAGGCAAGACCTTGAGAGTCATCCAGTAGTCATTAATTTGGTGTCACTGTTCATAAAAGAAGACACCAGCAGTGGGCAGCCTGACATAGTCCCGAATATTGTAAGGTATTTCCCAGCAGAAACCTGACAGGGAAGGGTTGCAACAAGGAATTTGCCACACTTGTTTCTGGGACCTCAGGGTAAATGACGAGGCACTGAAGGAGACAGTTCTTCCTGGAAAGCTTTCACTTGAAATGTTAAAAGCACCAGGGTATGGCTTCTTTAAAATTTCCTAACCAAATCCAAGCCATAGTACTCTGGCAGATTTGCACAGCTCTATGACTTTTGCTTTCCGTTAACAGAATTGAAAATGTTGTGGTTTTTATCACAGTCCTTAATTAGCTGACGGTTAAGAAGATTCACCTCATCTTGTGTAGGAGCAGACTTTTTTGTACCAGGAATGTCTTCATTTTATCCCCATTATGATGATACTCTGAATTAATGAATCAGCTGTGGCCACATGCATAAAGTTTTCGTTGATATTAAATATTAAAAATTTTTCCCAAATATTTACATTAAAATACTAGTAGCAAATTGCCAAATGAATTAATTATTCTTTCCCCATACGGTATTTGAAATTAATGTCTGCAACTGATACTTATCTTTGAAAGTGCAAATTGGATATGAATTTGAATTAATTCTAAACCAGATAAAAAATAAAGATGACAGGCAATAAATTAAGGTAGTGTCTCTTGACTTATAGGATACTATGGTAAAAATAAAAGGTTCCTTTTCTTAATAATAATGAACAAGGTAGATTACATATGAGTGAGTGAATTTTGGCACTAGACCACTTACTACTATGCTAAAGAAACAGGACATAACTCATAAATACATTACAGAAGTGACTACTCAAGGAAAAAGCATCTGTAAAATTCATCTTGTATTAAGCAAGCCATATGCCAGTGGCTTACTTAGTGGACATACTGCAGGAACCATTGACTGGTTAGTCTTTAATTGAAGGAGTGCAAAGATGACTAGGTGAAAAAGCCCAGGAAGAAGTCAGTGCCAAAGAAATGGAGGAGAAAATCGGAGAACAGTTTGACATAGTCTGGCTACCTGAGCTAACTAAACGTTATCCATGGGATGCAGAAAGGTCTGACAGATGATGGGAGGCCGTTAGTGGGAAATAAGCCAACATTTGTTTGGGGAAGAGTCTTTAATACTGTGATTTTTATTATTGTCAAGGTGGTTGTTGTTGTTATTGTTAATATTACTGGTTTTGAACCCCACCTCTTAAAGGGAAAAAGCAAAATCGGAATTTTGGGAAGGTTTGTTTCTTTTTAATTGGAGTTTGGCCAATAAAAGCAGCAGCAATGGCAAATGAAAACCATCACCCCCCAACTGCTTTTTGTATTCTGTCCTTTCTGTTTCATAAACAAAAAGGGATCTGTATGATGTATTTCAGCATTTCAGCTGCAGAAATACTTTTCTTCTACAGTGTGTTCCCTTTTTTTTTCTTTTCTTCTTTTAGTGAATCTCAAAACTTTTTCGCCTATCAGATGAGAAGGCTGTTTCAACACTGTAATTCCCTATTCAATCTTCAGCCCTGAAAATCTGTCAGACAAAAGAGGCAGGCAGAGAATGATTAGTCCTAAAGCAATCTTTGTCTCTGCAGTTCAAGACACTATTTTCAGAGAAAGAGCAAGCAGCTGACATACGTACTATGCATATGCCCTTCACACAGGAAAGCAATAGTCAGGTGGTGAAACCACTTAGTTCTCACATGCTTCTGCTGCTTGGAAATGTATGTAAGCGTGTTACTTATCAGCCATAGATTTTCATTGTATCATACCATGAAACCAGATTGTGATTTCCTTTCTCCTGCTAATTCTCACGATGAAGTCCTCCAGCCTGTGTTTTGCTGAGTAAAACCTGAAGGTGCAGCACTAATGAGTCTATTACAAACACTTTACTTTGGTCTCGTGTAGTTCTACCCTCCTTGCAGATTTATACTCCCTTGATTTCCATGTCTCACCAGCTTCCCTGTTTGGCTTATTTGTTCTGTAGGAACAAAGTGGCAGTATGATACAATGGGGTGATAAGCTATAGTGGGAGAAGACACTAGGAAGACAAAGGATCCTTGTAGCCTCCATACACATTGCAAAGAAGAAAGGCACAATTTTGTTCCACAAATGCTATTGTCTAAACATACCCACTGGAACACAGGGTATACGCTGAAAGGAGTAAATGTTGCTTCAACTAATAGTACGTGTTTGTGGTAAGACCTGGTGTGTAGAAATACTTGCCACTTCTACCTTGAAGTCTCTTTTCTCCAAAGGTGGCATTAGTCTTGTCTATAAAGTACAGCCTATAAAAGAAGCACAGATTTTCCAAGAATCTTTTTGAAGATTGGTTATTAAAATACATGGTTTTTTCTACTTAAAAGTATACATAAGTTTATTGCTAGACATTGATCTTTGAAAACTGCATGTTTTGATGGTTCTCTGAGAGGGCAGTACTATAAGTATTCCTTCCCAGCACAGCTCTAAGACATCTACTAGAACCACATCTCCTTTTGCAAAGTAAACAAGGTTGGCATCAGGATTATAAAAAATAAAATTTCACAGAACAAAATCAAAATATAATAAAAATATTTGCATTAGCTGTAGTTCTTTGACTAAAAGTAACCACTCCATCCAGAAAAAAATTAAAATACACCATAACGTACATATTTTTATCCCAAGAAAATGTTAGATGCTGCCTTCCAGAGGCAGTATTTCAAGATGTTGACTCCTACTGCAATGTTCTGGAATAAACTGCTGTTTTAAAGAAGGTGATGAAAAGTGATCATGCAATGGGACATGAATCCCATTTTAAAGCAAACTTTGTGATTATGTCTGAACAAGTGTTCCTAAAACTAGATTGATATAATTTTGTTTGGTATGAAATAGCTATGAGTTCAATCCTTATTTAAAAGTAGGCAGACCTACCACCTAAACTATGCAATGCATACTAGGTATTGAGATCAACAGAAAGAAGCATGCGCAGTATCTGTACTTAATCTTTATACTTCTCAGGAGCATTTTTCTTCTGAAAATCTACAGACTTTCTGTCTACACTTCCTCTAGAAGGATTAGCAACAAGAGGGAACATTTTTTTTTTCATAGCTGGGACTCCAGTCAAAGGCAGCCACTCACCTTTCTCATGTTCTGCATAGTTTCTCCAGGCCTGCCTCGCACACCAGTACACAGAGTCATTCTGCTTCATTCTAAACTGCTCAGTTGAAAGACACCTGAAATTTCAACTCAGTTGGTTTAAAGACAAACTAAAATAAAATTTAACTACTTTAAGTCTTCTTTTAGAAAAATTGAGTCATGTATTTAGGTCCCATATAATTAATTGGGACATAGGCGATGGCTCAACATAAGCTGGCAACGTATGCTTGTAGGCCAGAAAGTCATACATATCCTGGGCTGTATCCAGAGAAGCATGCCCAGCAGGTTGAGGGAGGGGATTCTGCCCCTGTACTCTGCTCTTGTGAGACCCCACCTGGAGTACTGCATCCAGCTGTGGAACCCACAACATCAGAAGGATATAGACTGGTTGGGGTGAGTCCAGAGGAGGCCACAAAGATGCTCAGAGGGCTGGAGCACCTCTGCTATGATGCAAGGCTGAGAGAGTTGGGCTTGTTCAGCCTGGAGAAAAGAAGGCTCCAGGGAGACCTTACTGCAGCCTTCCAGTACTTAAAAGGGGTCTACTGGAAAGATGGGGAGGGACTCTTTATCATGGAGGGTAGTGATAGGATGAGGGTAATGGTTTTAAATGGGAAGAAGGTAGATTTAGATTAGATATCAGGAAGAAATTCTTCCCAGAGAGGGTGGTGAGGCACTGGAACAGGTTGCCCAGAGAAGCTGTGGATGCCCCATCCCTGGAAGTGTTCAAGGCCAGGCTGGATGAGGCTTTGAGCAACCTGGTCTAGTGGAAGGTGTCCCTGCCCATGGCAGGGGGGTTGGAACTACATGGTCTTTAAGGCCCCCTCCAACCCAAACATTCTATGATTATATGATTTTTCAGCAAAAGGATCAGTTTATGTAATTCCTGAACTCCATCACTTTTTTCTTTCCTCTCACTACTCTCTGTATATGTTAACAAGTTGTCTGTGCAGACACAGGGTGAGATAATCAAGGGACGAAACAGACTGAAAAGTAACGTGTATTATTTCTCCATTTTTTTTCAGTCTGTAAGTTTTCCAGTTGATTCACTGCACATCTATTCAAATACTTGCCTGAAAACAAATGAATGCTGCTGCAAGGTTATATTTAAACAGCAAATGGTGCGATAGCCTGGGAACTTAAAATTAGTTTAAGCAGTACTACCACACAAGAGTAGTGCTGGGTTTATATAGGTTTCTGAAGATAATGGATGTGTTACATGTTGCCTTAGATCATCATCTGCCACTGAAACCCTTAGTAGGCATATGGCACTCTGCATTCCAGAGCTGGAAAGTTTCCACAATAATAAACCTCTTATTTGACTGGCAGGAAGATGAACCAGATCACAGCCAAACATTTCCATATGAGGCTAAATTAAATTATTCCCATTGGTAAAGTTATACAGATTGAGATTTGACAATAGTCACATTTGAAAAATAAATTAAAGAACTGTGTAAAGGCATATGAACCCATGAGTTTGCCTTTCATCATGCTGTTGTCATTTAATCCCCACAAAATGGCAATCTGAACAGCTAAAAATGAAACTATAGATCAAAATACGGCAGTAGGGGTCATACAGCAAAACTATTTTTACTGGAATCATAGCTATACAGATACATCAAGATTGTGTTTTAGAGTTTTTCAAAAATATTTAGAAAGAAATCAGAATTACACAAAACATCACACAGATGTGCATTTCCCTCATCTACCTGAGTAACATTTAAAATGAAAAAGCACCCATCCAGCTTTCACGCCTCCCAAAATGCCTTTTTACTTTCTTTCAACCTCTTTGTCCCTCGTGGATTTTTTTCTGAAACAACAGTGAGTCATTTTAAAAATTTAGCTACCCTTTTCTCATGTATGTAAATAAGTTCTGCACATCAAAGTGCAGGAGATCACTATCCAGATGTGACATTCAGACATGAAACTCGGATGCACAGCACAGCAAGTTCATGTCTCTAAGGACAGAAGAAAACAAAATAATCCCCCACCAACTCTAACACAGATTGTAGCTGGGAAGACCTATAACTCTTAAAAGGTCAAAAAACTTACCTGTACAGACTCCACTGTACACTGTGTATAAGTGAGTTAAAAACTGAAATGAACAGTGTTGTTGTCACCCAAAATGGTTAACTTGGAGAGACGTTTGCTGAGGTAAAGAGTTTCATCTTCCTTTTGCTGAGAAAATGACTGTATGTTGTAAATACCCACAGCTTGTTAAATATGAACTTAGTGGAAATTAACAGTCCTTATTACCTGGATTTCAAAATGTAATTGTTGTGGTTTAGGCCCAGTGGCAACTCAGCACCACGCAGCCACTCACTCACTCCTCCCCTGGAGGGATAGGGAGGAGAAAATACAAGGAAAGGCTGGTAGGTAGAGACCAGGACAGGGAGGGATCCTCACCAGTTATGGTCATGGGCAAAACAGACTCCACTTGGGGAACAAAAATCACTTTAATTTGTTACCAATCAGATCACAGCAAGATAATGAGAAATAAAACCAAATCTTAAACACCTTCCCCCACCCCTCCCTTCTTCCCGGGCTCAGCTTTGCTCCCCATTTCTCTCCCTCCTCAGCCTGAGCCGTGCAGGGGGACAGGGAATGGGGATTGTGGTCAGTCCATCACGCGCTGTCTCTGCTGCTCCTTCCTCCTCAGGGGAGGTTCCTCACACTCCAGCGCGGGGTCCCTCCCACGGGAGACAGTCCTCCAGCAAGTTTTCCAATGTAAGTCCTTCCCAGGGGCTGCAGTTCTTCACAACCTGCTTCAGTGTGGATCCCCACCGTGGGGTGCAGTCCTTCCGGAGCAACCTGCTCCTGCACGGGCATTCCACAGAGTC
>NW_010224319.1:9475-11316 GCF_000690775.1 Eurypyga helias
GCTGCAGGTCCCCAACCAGTATTTTTCCCCTTTTAAACGAGTTATCCCAGAGGCGCTGCCACTGTCACGGACTGGCTTGGTTGTGCCCAGCAGTGGGTCTGCCTCGGAGCCAGGGAAGCTTCTAGCAGCTTCTCACAGGAGCCACCCTGTGGCCTCTCCCCTCTTACCGAAACCCCAGGACAGCCAATGCATTAATATATACAACCAGTTGTTAATATAATCAAAAACAGTAACTAGACATTATCACACAGGTTATTTTTCACTTTAGAGTGAAAAAAATCTTTACACTTTAGAGTGTTTTAAAACATCTTTGAATGTTTTCAGTCTTCTCATTGGGAAAAAGGTGCGAGATGCAAAGTGACGTTTCTAACAAAGGAGAACAGTCAAGGGACTTGAAAGGCATTTTCACGTGTTGCAGCACGTAGGTTAAGTTGTTGGGTCCACGCGCAGGGGAAAGCTTAAGACAATTTAGTCGAAACAGCAGCACGCTGAGCATGGAGCTCAGTGTGCAGCTGGGCGTTCTTCAGTCTGAGCATGACTCCATGGCTCTGAAACTGTGCTGCCATGGTTGCACATCAGGGATGGTCTGCAGCCAGCATCACAGAAGACTTTGCCCGCAACACAGGCTGCGGCTGTACGGACACAGCGTTGCGCCAAGACTTGCACCTGGGATGAGTTCTGAGCTTTCTTGTGTGATCACACACACGCTTGTGGCTTCCTCTCTCTCGCTGCCTGCCGCACTGTGAGGACAAGTCCATTAATGTCTGCAAGATACTCTGACAGTGTGGTGATCAGCCACGGAAAAACCCAGTTGCGGAGAGAGACAGAGGGAGCAACTCTGTATGGTGTGATCATACGTGTCTGGAATAGAATGTGGAAGGCAAGAAGTCTGAAAACATCATGAAACAGTCCACTGGTTATACTACAGATGTAATGTCTTTTTTTACATTTGTTTAGCAAGTTGCAGAGGGCGGAAGAGGCTTCTGTTAAAGCAGAGAATCTTGCTAAAAAATTGTTTGCTCCTTCTTAATTTCAGATTAGTTTTTCTTTCAATTTATTCCTCTAAAACCAAGAAAATACTTACTTTACTCCCTTGTGCCTATTCTTTTCATTCAGTTTTTTCTTCTACCCTCTTACGTCTTGATTTATAATCTGTCCTGTTTTCTCCTATTTAAATGTCAGCATGTTTTTTTTAAATGCAGTCCTGCAATGTGTGACCATATCTTTACAATCTATGATCTTTATTGTTTTTATTTTCCTTCACATCCTCTTTAGAAAACAACAGCAGCAGCCAAAAAAAAAAAAATTCTCAGATGCAGAGGTTTAGAGAGATTAGAGTAATGCAAGACCTTACATGGAGAAACTTGACAAAATAGAATATGTATAAGCATGTATAAAAGCAGGACTGGACCCTAGCACCTTTTCTTATAATATTGGGTTCGGTTATGCTTTGATGCTTTTTAATCTATTATATAACAATAGGTCTCAAATCAGCACTTATCACCCCAGGCTTTTCAATTCTTTCAGAACTGTTGTTTATCAAGGAGTATTTCTGTCTGTCGGGTAATAAACGCACTTAGAACATTCTCCTTTTTTGCCTTGTGTGCAGTGCAATCCAATGCTATAGTTTCATCATTCCTATTAAATGCCTTATAAACTTTATTCTAGGAAAAATAATTAATGTTAACACTAGCTCAAATATCCCCCATGACAAAGCCCAGTGTTAAGAGTATTTCAGCAGATTACCATCTTACCATCTGAGTTACTGATTATGTCATCATCTGGCAATGCTTAGCAAGGTTATTTGGAAGCTAGTGTAAATGTTTTAGTACAGGGAAAGA
>NW_010224319.1:11404-15324 GCF_000690775.1 Eurypyga helias
CAGGAATGAATGAGGAAAGTGTGCTTTTCATCCACCTGAGTAAGAGCCTGGTATTAGTAAAGTCCAGGGCTAAAGCCCACAGTCTCACAGCTACATGGCTATCAAAAAAAAGCTGGTTTAGCTTTATTGGCTCACGCTATGATCACATCTCTGGCTGCAGCAGTAACATAGCTTTAAACAAAACAAATTGTATGTGTAAAGTGCAAACTAGCCACTTTCCTGTTACACAAGATTGCTTATAGCAGTTCTCAGACTTGGCTCTGTGTCGTGTTGCTAGAATGTGGAATGTTACTGGATGGCAGACAGGTTCATTAAAGAAGGCTTTTGTCTGTGTAATTGGCATAGTAAACTAAAGCATGAACTGTTTCATAGAAAAGATAGCTCCACGCATCTGATCAGTCATTTAACATGTGAAGTTGTTTAGGAGAGGAAGAGGATGCAGGAGATAGTGTTCTTAAATTAGTTCTTTCCATACAGACTGTTCTGTTAGCTGAGGCTGGAAACACGAATTGTTCTTGGGGCAGGTTCTGCTTATTGCATTTTCCTGTAAAGGCTTTCTCCATGAAGGGAATGTTATTCATGATCCTTACGCAGCCATTGTGTCTTTGTAGCCATATGTTAAGACTGCAATTTCCATTTCTTGCCATTACAGAAACCCCTGTAGTGCAAAAAGATGTCTTCAGTGTTACCAGTACTTTGGAAATGTGTAGCTGAGAATAAATGTCAGGCTCTCCTGGGAAGTGGAAATGTTAGCACAACAGACTGTAGTCCATCACAACTGTAAATGGGAATGGAATTTCTAGGCTGCTCCTCAGGCGAAGAGCATGGATCAGAGGTTGTAATTGTGCATGTGTCTGCTGGTTGAATGTCTAAAAATATCCAGCAAAAAAATTACACTTGATGAAATATATATACTCTGGTTATTAACATAATCTGTCTTCTAACTTCAAAATTGCTTGACTTTTTAATATATTGATTTCCCACCCTGGTACAGTGTATATAGTAACTTCATATATGAAGGTATCTGCCAGGTCAATATTGTTCTAATATCTTCATATTAGACTCAGAAAAGCACTGTAAGTCTATTTTTTTAAATATACACTAAAGGTCAATTTTGTAATGTGTTTATTCTGAGATGGTCTCAGAATACCTTTATAAATGTCACAATCACTGGGATTTTATTTACTCTTGCAAGTGCAGAAGCAAAACTCTTCAATGGTGTAGGAATTTTTTTCTGGCAGGCTTTGGTGTTGTATTGATAATCTTAATTGGAATCTACATCCTACAGAAACAGAATTCTTACCCCATTTGAAAGAGTTACAGAATCAGAATTGTTCTGTATAATCTTAGACTCGGAGATTTCACAATAGCTTCTGAGCCTCCTTCAAAAACTATACACAAATGAAGAGCAAAATATTATTTTCCTGGTGCCAGAGAGTCTGAGCTCATCACAGCCTATAGCAATGGACTTTTTGCATGAAACTACCCATTCAAAGCTTCCAGCTCTATGGGATCATAGAACTAATGTCCTGTTGCTGGCCAGTATGCATGAAGCCTAACCAATTTTTTAAAGGGCATTTTAATTAGTAGAAAGGTGGGTTCCATTTGACTCACACCTCAGTGGCTGGTCTTTTTTGACTGTCCAGTCTGGGACTGAAACAACCACCTCAGTGAGCAGGATTTGATTAAGCCTTTTCAGGCCTGGCCTAGAATTTACTTAATTTATTAGCTTCGCTTTCACCGGATTTTCACCTTGCTGCATAGGTGGCATGAGTGATAGGAGTCCTGTCACAGCACACCATTTGATGTTGCAGCAGTTGTTTTCACTGACAAATCTGCTAGCTGGTCTGTATTTGCACCTTTATTGCTGCAACTGGAAGAGTGATGACAGCAGGCCAATTTTTAAAAATGAAGAATTTAGTCCTGGCTTTAGGAAACTGTGAACAGACCGAGCCTGTTTGCTGTAAACCATTTTTAACACAGTTTTTTCAGTCATTTTTTCAGCTAAGGCCAACTGTAGCTTAATCCTGTTGATGCAGCACGATGCGTTTATAACACATCTGACATTCTGAATAAGAATCAATTGTTTTGAATAGCATAGAAACAGGACAGAGCTTTTTCTATTTTCTCCCTTACATTTTGTTCCATTCTTGCAAAAAGGCAGCTACCACCATGACCAGGAATAGGATTACCGGGCTAGGCTTCCACTCATTTCTCTTCTGCATCAACCTGTTTGAGTCGTGTTGGCTTCTGTAGAAATTGCTCACTTCCTGTAATTGACAAAAGGGCATCTGAAATGAGTGATGATGATACTGCGCAGGAAAGTAACAAGTATAGTCTCCGTATCATTTTTCTGTTCTGTTATCTGTGCATAGCCTTCCATTTGAAGGAAAGCTTTTCAAAACAACAAGTAACAAGGCCAGGCTGGATGAGGCTTTGAGCAACCTGGTCTAGTGGAAGGGGGACTTGTCCACCGCCGGACGGGGGGGGACAATGGCAGGGGGGTTGGAACGATATGATCTTTAAGGTCCCTTCCAACCCAAACATTCTATGATTCTATGAAGTGTAGGTATTATGATGCAGTAGTGCAAAAACCATGTGAACAGCTGCATCTGCAGCTCTCCAGCCTATCATGCTTCACCTCTGCAAACCCATCAAGGTGCTGCTTCCCATTTGATGGGCCAAATTCTTACACAGGGCCAACAGTTGTAATTCTTTTGGAAAGTAATGGAGTTTTAGCTTTTTTTTTTTTCTAGGACTGAATGTGATTTGGCATTTACCTCTTGGGTGGTTGGGAGTGTTAGTGCTTCATGTCACGCATAGTAGGAGTGTATAGGTGCACAAACACTGTGTTAGCATATATCTGGCTGTAAGAAAAGAAGTAATCTGGGGATTGATACCAGTATGTAGAAAAACTGGGGCTTAAATGATGCTAATGTATTTCATTCAAAAGGAATTTTGCTTCAGAGACAAGGGCATAAAGCGAGATCATTTTGTAAAATTCCATTTATTGATTTTGTACATATGGTATGCATATATGCAGAATACATCGGGGTGTGTGTCTATGTGTGTATGTACAGACGGTGCACAAAGGTATGGGCCTGTAGTAGGGGTGCAGACGGGAGGGGAAGGCTTGTGAGAAGAGGCATCTCGGGCCATTTGCAGGAACAGCTGATGAGGATAACCAGCCATCAGCTGAGTCAGTTGTGAGGTGCAGACTGACACGCTACACCTTGTGAGCATTTAAATACACAGATGCTGCAGGTTTCGGTGTAAATCCTGTCAGACTGGTCGTCACCAAGGCAGACTGACAAACTAACTGCTGCCCGCTCCCGCCACAGTTTTCCCACTATCTTGGAATGGACTTAATCTGATAAAATCTCAGGAGGCCTTTGTCCTTTCCATCTTCTGCAATGCAGCACCTGCAGTTTGACATCACATCCCATCTATCGGCGGCCTCGACCTCTCCGCTGCCACGCGCACTCAAACGCCTGTTCTTCCCGCCAGGTTTGCACGGCGGCAGGCTGCACGCTGTGTCACATCCGTGCAGATGACACCCTCTGGAAGGATGCCGTTTCCCAAAACTCACGGTGCGCAAACCAACCAGGAGGTGCCAGGCCCTTCCCTCTCTCGTACCACTGCCGTTAGGGGTAACACCATGGACGGCAAAGATGCTGAGCGTGGCACGCAACGGGCGTGAACGGGAGAAGACTCGACCCGTTGGGGTTAATGTTTTAGGTTAGACTCTTTGCTGGAAGCTGCACTTTTAGAACCTGTGTCTCTAGGAAAACAACAGAGGCTGAGCTCTGTGTGGTGCTGGCGGCGGGAGACCACTTTCCAGAAGGTTCCCCTCGGTGCAGCGCGCTGCTCCCCCCGCCCGGGGCTGCGGGGAGGCCGGGAGCAGGCGGGGTGGGCAGGGG
>NW_010224320.1:0-829 GCF_000690775.1 Eurypyga helias
CGCCCGGCACCTCGGTGCCCCCACCGCCAAATGCCATTCGATTAACACGCACAATGGGATGCTCTGTGCCATGGGAGCTTCGTAAGTCACAAGAACCTGCCGGGTATCTGGAGGGTAGATACATAAGAACAGGTTGCTATTAAGGTGCTCCTCCGTGCGTGTGTTACTCACAGGTTACGGCTGGTTTTCCCTGCTCCCCTAACCTGTTGTATCTGTACCTGATGCTTACCACGCGCTTGCCGAGACCTTCCTCATCCCTTACGCGGGCTGCGAACAGTCGGTGCTGGTGGGGGAGGGCGGTTGGCGGTGGTGATTGAGCAGGGGTTTTGGGGAGGCTGAAGGTGAGGAGCACGCCGCCGATTTAAGCTGCTCCGTTACGGTGCAGAAGGTGGTTGTACAGTCATCTCTGAAATGTTAACAACTCGGTCCATGTGCACTGCGTTCCGGTGATGGATGGACAGAGGGAGGCAGGGTATGGATGTCTGCACGCTTGGTAAAGACTTTGTGTTTTGAAAGGTGGTTCCTGTTTAATATATGAACGTTGCATAATATCTTCGAGTTTGCAATAGTTGGCTACAAAGACTTACGGTGCTATTTTTAAACCCACTAAAAGGGTGGTAAAATCTGTTTGCATGCGTTTTAAATTACAAACATGATTGTTCTTGTTAAGACAGAGGGTTTTTTTTTCCCCCTTGGGGTGGCAGTTTTTATTGCTGCTGCCAAAACTATCTCTGGTGCTTTATTTTCTTTGAGAAGGTGGTCCAGTTTCATCACTGAAGTGCTGGATGGCCAGAGGAAAATGCTGTCAGTCTGTCAAAAGATTCTCTAA
>NW_010224320.1:929-45808 GCF_000690775.1 Eurypyga helias
GCAGCCTCCCAGTGCAGAACAGACATTTCAGTAGGGCCATATGCTTCACCAGCTTCTCCAGAAGCGGTGGCAAGGGAACTAATTTCTGACCTACAAATCCTCCCTGTTTTGTGTCTTCTCAGCTCTAAGCACAGAATCAGCAACTGTCAAATCATATGGTGTCTCTCTGCTGTGGATGAATGTCAAATACTGGTCATAAAATTGATTTTCACCCCTCATTTTAACTAGGCATAAAGAACCTCTGTTTAGAGAGGAAGGATAGTTTGCCAACACCCATGGTATTTATGTTTCAGGTGAAGTACTTATATTCTGTTTTATAGGATTGGTTTCTGAACACTCGCAGCCAAGAAGATCCACTTTTTAAGATGGTAATAATGCATCATTTTAGTTCAGGGAATATTTTTCAGTTATCAGAACCAAAGCCATTAGGCAAAACAAGGATCATATTTTCTCCATGTATACATATTCTAGGCATACATAAACCTTTGGTATAGAGGAAATAAGATGATGAAAGTAAAAGAGCCTTTTTTCTGAATAATAATGTTAATTCCTTAGCATGCACTGCACTGAGAGATAATTATTCTGATTTGAAATTTTGCTCGATTAACATAATTTTCAAAAAATCAATATTTTAAGACCTTGCTGCTTTAGAACATACTCACAGTGAGGAGGAGAGACTTAATGAGAACATGTGAATCATCAAGTAGATTGCCTACAGGTACTTCAGTTATGCCCACTGCTGTCTTTTTTCACTCAGGTACTTGAATATCAATTCTAGAAACATTTCACGCCAAGTAATGCATCAGGAAAAAAAAAACCCAACTTGTGAGCTTATGGACTGATATCACTCCTAAAAGTATTCGCTCTGAAGTGCTGCTTCTGGGAATTATGATTTAGCGAAATATAATTGAAGAGCTTTTGTAGAGTTTGAACCAGGCTCAAAATTTCTCTTATCCATGAATTTTACTTTTGCAAAGCTGACGATTTCTTTTAACCTGGCTGTACATCATGGTCGATATCTTGGATTATGCCTGTCTGTCAGTTTTGGCCAAAGTCATCACCACTTGGCAGAAGAGCGAATGTAGCTAACACTCTGGAAGTAATTACTCGTAAAAGGTAGTTAAATATGTGAAATATTCCTAGATAGACTGTGTGTAAAATCTATTTCTTATTTTCATAACGCATTTTCCTAAGAATATCTGCAAACAAAATAAAATCCCTTTAGGTGTTGATCATGACAGTTATACTGTATTTTCCCTGGGAAGTTCTTTGCAACAGGGACAGTGTATTGGTGTGCTATTCTGTGTTACTTAAAATTCTGTGGCTCTTAAGTCTGTATCACTGTAAAAACATAGTTCTAGGTCCTCACTGTGGTCCTAGTCCAGATAGGATTGTGGTGTAGTTTCAGATGAATACACATGCTAACAGTTACACCGTGGTTACTCACAATGCCCAGGTATATGTCAGTTCAAAGAGGTAGTTCTAGGTGTGTGGTAAAACCAGCATTTGATTTCCTGAAATCATAAAACAAGCAAACTCTATTCAAATGCATCAGTGTTTGATGATCAGCATCTGTTTTTTTTAAAAAAAATCAACTCCAGTGATCTTTTAAAGTCTTTATTTCAGGAACACATTAATTCTAAGAAGTTGAATTTGTAGAATATTTAATTTAACAATTTTAATTAAGCCAGATACTATGCTGATTTGTTTACGGTATATTGTAACGGGACATATTAATGCCTTTCATGCTAACTCTTGGTCTCTCTTCTTTTTTCCCATCTCTCCCATCCAATTTTTTTCTGATCCTACTTCAAAGTCCCTCGGTCCCCAGAAATCATTAGATTCAATTTCTATTGCTATTTTCTCATCATGAAGCTTCCTGTGTTGTTTCATAGGAACAGTCATAGCAAATCAGATCAGTAAATTATACTAGATGTTTCAAAGAAAATATAATTGAAGCCTTGCATCAAGCAACTACAGACTACCTCGTGAAGGGAGGCAATATCTTACCCTGGATGAATTCTTCCCTATTCCCCATTATTGATATTCTCCTCTTCTTTTTCTTGCCTTCTTATGCATCATCTGTCAATGCAGGTCCTAACAATCTGACACATTTTAAATGAAAACAGTTCTCTTCTTGATTGTTTTCTTCAGCTCTTTCACTTGCATTTAGATTTCCTCTGTTAAGTGCTTCCCCCTTCCAACTCTAAAGGCTTCGTCATCCCAGGAGCACTTGGCTCCAGCTGGTCGAGTTGCATTGCTGAGGGTAAACTGCAGGCATGGGGTTAGGGACAGGCTTGTTTGGTTTTCCTTCTGTTGACTGCAATTGATGTTAATGTGAATTTTAGAGCAATAGAATAGACTATTTCAGTTGGAAGGGCTTTACACGGATCACCTAGTCCAACTGCCTGACCAGTTCAGGGCTGGCCAAGTTAAAGCATGTTGTTAAGGGTATTGTCCACATGCCTCTCAAACCCTGACAGGCTCGGGGCACTGACTGCCTTTCCAGGAAGTCTGTTCCAGTGTTTGACCACCCTCTGGGTAAAGAAATGCTTCCTAATGTCCAGTCTAAACCTGTGTATATTGTGACTCCAGAATCTCAGCTTGGTTATTTGGTCCTACCACTAGCTGTTGTCCTTCTGGGATCTCCAGCTATCTTACCAATTGCATCACACCATCTGCCTGACTTGTAACGAGGAGGGGCGAGTTTTATTCTCAGCAGGTTAATCACACTGCCCTCTGCTGCTCTTTCAGCTGAGTTGATTTATCACAATTCATACCTGTTTACCTAGTCTTCAAATAAACATTTTACAACAATATATTTCCCAGTAGTGACTTGCAAGAATACATTGTAAGTGAAAACAAACAAAAATGGTATCCCTTTGCTTACTTAAATAATAACAATAACCCTTCGTTATAGAGGCATGGAAGGTTTTACCCTCTTCTGGCAGCATCCCTAGAAGCCGTATCCAATGTGGCAGCAGCTGAATGGAGTATATACACGTGAAGAGTTGACATCCAACTCCATTTGTTGGGCTTTCTTGTGCTCCTCAGCAAGAGGTAGTGCTTTCTCTCCTGATGTGGTATCCTCCTTTCAGTATTGTACTCCCCATTGACAAAAATAAATTTTAGCAGTCCTCCACTTGAAGTCCTCCACAGCCCTTCAAGTTTCAGCTGTTTTCTGATGATTCTACAAGTTCATTGTATTTTACATTTTCCTAGAGTGTAAAATCCCTCCGAAACAATTCAGCAGTTTCAGTCCTAACTTATTTGAATATCTGGCAACCATCTCCTAGAGACGATCTCTGCTTTTGTCTTGTTTTGTCTCTAGATTTATAATTTCAAACTGTTATGGATGAAAAGTTCCTGTACTCTTCCAAGTCTGGCTTCTCTGGTGTTTCAGTTACTTTTCTTCTGCTTTTTTTACTCAGTTCTTTTCTGTGCCAGGATAGACAAGTTTCAAAATAACACAGAGCAGCCAAGACCAGCCTTTTTGCCCCTGAGGGATTGCCTTAAGTCTCTGTCGACAGGGCAGCGCACCCTTAGCAAAAGGAAGGTTCCCCGTGGTTGGCTGTTGCTCCCTGCAACTATCTTTGTCATAGAATCAGTTCTCTTTTTCTGTTTGCTTGTGTAAGAGAAATCCAGAAATCCATGGAGAGCAGGTGGGGAGGAGCAAGCATGTGGCTTACAACTGCAGTTGCTGATCTCGGAAGGTTGCAGGAGGCACAGTGGAGTTCGGGCATGTGCTTCAACACCTGCTGCTGTTGCCTGCTCCCGTTTGGCTGAGCTGGGAGTAGACATCATCATCATCACTGGTGTTACAGGGAGATGTGCAGCAGATCTGCACCGAGGTGGGTTCCCAAGCCAATGAGGAGGAGGGGAGCAGGCCAAGTCCCCTGCTTCTTGTCTGGCGGGTGGAAACTGCCAGGTGACCTGGTCTGAGGCCAGGGTGAGTGCACAGGGAATGGCTTAGAAGTGAAGGAACTGGTGAGCATTGGGCTATTTCTAGCTGCAGTATTGGCAAGGCTTTATCACAGGACAGCAGAAAAGAGCATCAAAGACCTAATGCTGTTACAGATTTCTCAGGAGAAATGGGTTTTCTTTTTTATGGGAGAAATTGAAGCATCTGTCAAATACTGGTTTTGGATTATTTATGCAAATTTGGATAAATCAGTTATTTGTGGGTCTTGAGGTTTTTTTGTGTGGGGTTTTTTTAGTTCGGATGATTATTTTTTGGGGGAGGGTGTGTGTGTAGATAGGAAGAAGATTTTATAAAAGGACTGTGGAATGGGCTTAACAGACTGATCATTGTAGCTTGTGTGAACTCAGTGAATGTATATGGAGATCCTCACTTTGATAGGATTCCTGAAGGAGAGCCTTGTCTTTCCTGAATTGTGTCCTGATAGCAAATGGTGTTTGTTTGAAGAAATCCGGGCTTTGAGACCTAACCTTGGGATTCTTCTCTGCTATGGGGACTTGACTCCATGCTCCTCAGCCAACTTCACGGAAGGTATGTCACAGGGCTGAGTGCCTGTAACAGGGCTGGACTGGTGGTGATCATGTAGAGTGACCTGAAACCCCGGCCCTGATATGATAGAGGCAACCCAGGTTACGTTGCTTTATCCAACATTGCCTTGTTGCCCCCATTCCCATCATGGAATGGAACTGTGGAGTGCTAGGAAGCTTGTCACCAGGGTCTACATACGTTTTCTAGTCCTTGGCTGTACTCTCAGAAGCCTGACCACCCCTCAGTTGTGAGGTTAGCGGTGCAGAGATCAGAAATATTCATGTCTCTTTCTGTAACTAACCCTTTATATCCAAAGACACACAGTTTTTGTTGTTTGTGACAAGTGTGGGGGTTTACCGTTACGCAGCTGATGCTGAGGGCTACACCGCCCAGTGGCTGGAGGGTATAGTTTCTGAGTAGTGGCAAGCCTGGCCATTGACAAGTCAGGGCTCAGTAAGTCTTGACCTAAAGGAACACCTTGTTGCCTTGTAAGGAATTGATTAAAGTTGCAATTACTTGTTTTTCTAAGAGGTGGACAGAGCTGGATGTGCATGTTCTGCACTGTCTTGGCACGCTGTGCTTTGTCTGGGGCATGGGCATTTTTAAATGTCTTTTAAAACTTGTACATGGGAAGGAAAAAAGCTTAGTGCACTCTTTAATTTCTGACTTTTCTAGTGATTCTCTAATCCTTCAGGGGGTCGCTTTTACCTTTAGGTATTCTTTTCATCCTTTTAATTGGTCATTTGTTCATTGGAGTTCATGTAAACTTCATTCTAGCTCTGAATTTTTGTGTTCTGTTTTTGTTCTCCCCAATTACTTTCTTGCATTATTATTTCTGTTTCAAGACTGGACTTGACATCAGTGACTGCTGTCTAAATCTTCTGCACCTTTCCTCAACTCTTTGAATGAGACTAGTAGGATATTTTTTAAGGGTTTATGTTTGCCACTAACCATGATACCAGTCTCAATGACTGGTGCTATTTTACCCATAGTAGTTAGTAGTTCAGACTTGACCTGTGTATATGCTTTTCTCTGATGTGAACTACCATTGGAGTGGTTACTGGTGAAGGGCATTGTAAGACTTTTACTGAACATCAGTTGCCTGGTTGTAGATAGTTGGTCATTTTAAATGTTTTATGTTCCCTCTTCCCAGTGATAGTTTTTTGCCTACAGGGATAAGCCATGCCTTCTGCTTGTCGGTGTGTTACAGGATTAAATCTTGGGGGTGCATGCTTTTTATGTGATGAGGCAGAACCTCATTAAAATTAAAGGAGTTCACTGAGTGACGTTGATCTCATCTGTTTGCAATAACAAGTAATTGTATATGAAACTGTTAATTATCAGGGAACTGCTATGCATGCCTCTAATGCTTCATATGATTCCCATATTTTGTTTGATTACTTTAGGCTGAAGAAAGGTTGCACAATGTACTTTCATGTCAAAGTTGGAAAGCAGAGTCTTTCTGTTGCTTTATTAAGACTTTGTTGATGAAATGGTTTTTTTTACGAGATTACTTTGGTGGCATTTTTTTGTCTTTATTTTTGTTTCTGTTTGGTTTTTTTTTTTAAGGTTTCACATTGTCTGCCAGGTATTTTAAGAAGCTGGAGGACATAAATGTGTGTTGTGTTTTTTGCCTCTGGCAACTCAGCCAATTTTAAAAGAAATTTATGCATCTGACTAGTAAACCAAACTACAATTTTGATCTTGTAAACACTTACATGTGTACGTAACTTTATTTGTGTAAGGTGTTCTGCGGAAATCTAGGGAGAATGTTCCTGTCAGCAAACTTTAATATAAACAAACTTGTTTGCCCAGCTGGAGTTGTCTCTATTAAAATTATCTGGGGCAAATGGTAATCATAGGCAGGCTGTTATGCTGGGTTTGAAGATTGTTACCACTGGGCATCGTGTCCTGGGGTGCTGAGACTTTTGGTACCCTGTGGTGGTTCTGTTAGGTAGAGCTACGGTGTAGGTTGAGAAAGACTGCCCCGTGTTGCTGCTTTTACTGGCCAATGTCCGCACCTCATGATTCAGTCCTTTATTTTTAGCTACCTAATTGCAGCCAACTGCTGCATAGAACACAGATTAGGCAGCTAACTTCAATATGAAAATCACAGTAACATGTTTAGTTCATTGTGGGGAAAAAAAAAAATCTTTTTTTTTCTAGAATTACAAGTAACTGGTAGACTTTTAAGGTTTTTTTTTTTGTACAAAGATCTTGTTCTTGCACTTAGCTTTTATGGAAAAAATACATTCAAAGGTGCAAAACATGACTTATCTCATTTTTAGAAGAAAGTTTCAAGCATTTCTGGCTGCAGGAATAAGCTTGAAAAACCTGGAAGAGAAATGTAATCCCAGATTAGCTTCCTTTAAAATAATGAGAGTAGTTACCAAATCCCACTTTTCCCCTGTGCTGAAACTGTCCCCCTTTCCTCTGATTCAGAATCAGTCTGTCCACAAAAGTGGCTGTAAAACTGACTTTCCCTCCAGTGTATAGCTATGGCCTGCCATCATGTAAAATGTTTTTTTCTGTCTAAAGTTGGTATTTAGCTTGTGCTCCTGAATAGTTTTAATTTATTTGTCTGGAACAAAAATGTGCATGCTGCTGTGCACTAAAAAAAAAAACCAAACCCACCCAGAACTGAAAAATCAAGGTGAGTTATAGTCTGAGCTGGGTTTGCCGTGTGATGTTGCCCAAAATAAAGGCTTTTAGTTGTTGCTATGCAGGTAGAGAAGTGTGCGTTTTATCTGTGCTTGTAACGTGTTTTGATTCCGCTCTTGTTTGTTTTATTCTCCTCTAGACACAGACACTCTTTTGCCTTTGTAGTATTTTTTTTGTGTGTATAAAACTAAACACTATGATTTGTAAATAAAATAAATATTATAGGAGCTGGGTGCAAATACAAAAAATGTGACTGTAAAAGAGAATGTGTACATTTTTTCTAGTATCTCCTTTGGGATTACACAATACTGCACTGTACATTATTTATAAAATTGCCTAGATAGTGTAATCTTTAGATAGATGCTTTATATTCTTGAGCTGCTCTGTGAATTTTATGAATTCTTTAATTTTTGTAAGTATATTTCCATATTCTCCACAAAAATTGGAGAAAAGAGGGTCAGAATGGTGGCAGGTAACTAGTCAGTTACCTCAGTAAGAACCATTTTGAAGAGGTAAATTTTGATTTAAAGATGTTGTATTTGAAGTCTGCCTTAAAATCATATTACATTAGGTGGACTGTTTTATTGGGTGGAAAAAGATGGTTCTTATAGAACTGTCTATTCTAACAGTAACTGGAAAATGTTTTGAATAATTTGCTGGTAACAGTGGTTCCAATCTACTTTTTATTCTTATAGATCTATGAAGATGTTCCAATTATCAAAAAGTTTTTCTGTTATCAAATATCCCTTTTAGAAATGCAACCATGTAAAGCCATTCCTTATTCCATTTGAATTTTACGTTTTGTGACCTACTGGGTTACAGTTCTAGACTTATCAGAAAGTCCTGTTTTCATGCCCATAATGTGTAGCATGCTGATTTTTATATAGTTCTGTCCTAACAAACATGTATCGGTTCACATGCCTTTCAAATGCTTCTTACATGGCTTTTTTACAATTTTGTGAAAATCATGACTTTTGCAAAATGTCTTTCCCATAAATCTATATTTTTTGGGGGGAAATAATTGCTTTTCTTGTAAGTCATTGTTAGTTCAGTGACGTAACAGATATTAAATTTTCTTTGCTGAGAATCGGTGTCAGGCTGACAGATCTGTTGTTACTTGAGTCATTCTTTCTGAAAGATCGGTACAATATTAGATTTCAACCAGTTCTCCGAACTTGCCCAGAATCACAACTTACGGTCCAGATACAGCCTGAGAGTGTTCTCTTGTATCTTATGGTGGCAAGTTTCCTGGATTTGTTAATTTGAGAAATCATCTGGAATTAGTAGTGGCTATTTGTCGTCCTCCTCAATTACTCCTAGTTTGCAAAATATTCCATCATACTTACCATATGTGTTACTGCTAAGAGCTACAGCTCACATTTTGAAGTCATGATCCTAAAAATCTGACAGTATGAGATTTTAAGTTGCATCTCTGAGTCCGCTTTGGAGCGTGCCCTTCCCTACCATGAGAACAGGTGGGACTCGGGCCCAAAGCTCAGCCTTGTGCTCTGAAGGTTGCCCAAGCCCAGAGAAGGACACTCTTTATGCACACAAGCAGAGTTTTATCCCAGGGTTTGCTGTATCAGGGCCAGGTTGTCGGAGTGTTGTGTGGTTAACACATTCGCAGCCACATTCTCCAGTAAGCTCATCATAATTTTCTCATTGTGCCTAAACCCAGGATTTACAGCCGCTTAGGGCCAAAGACAACAGCAGGAGCAGATGCATGGACTCGGAATTCTAGGAAAAAATAGTAGATAAATAATGTAATTTCTTAGTGTGATGTTTTGAGATACCAGCACTCTGACACCTTATTATCAAGAGGCAATTTTTTTGTTGTAGTATGTTTTAAGGAGAACAATGAGATTTCTGTGAAGGAGCTTTTATTCTTGGAATAAGGATCGAGAGATAGTATGGGGGAGGATATGAAATTACTCTCTGAAAATTTAGCATGTAGGTGATGGAGGCTGGTTTTTGGATTTTTTTTTTTCTTCCCTGAGTTATTGTGGAACTCGCAAATTCAGTGCTGAATGCAAGATGAGAACTAGGATTGGGAGTAGGCCAAGGCAGGCCTTGAAAGTGAAGACAAAGACCCTGTTTATTGCAGGGAACCGTGGGAGGTATTTAAAGACAGGAGACATGATCCAGAGAGATGGATTAGTAAAGTGACCTTTACAGCAGCATGATGAGTGAGAAAAAAATTACATTTATCAATCTCAAGGAAAATAACGTTTGAAGTAGTCAAGACATGATTTTGGTATAAGTTTAGATGAATTTATTTAAGCCGTGTGACTAGATAGGAAAGATTGTCTCTTAAATGTCATTGTGCAGAACAAATCTGCAAGACATGGCTTTACCTGGGAGGGGTGCCCTGTGAAGGGTCTGGGGTAGTGTCACGGCATGTTTTACAGTCACCACAAAAATAAATGGTTGCAAATAGCACAGTTTAAAGTGCTCTCATGTTTTTTTGAAGTTTGTTTTATGATATTTATTGATGGCCTGTGTTCACTATACAGAACAAATAGCTGTTTTATTTGCTGTGTTTCTAAATCTTAGTTTAATAATTTTTGCTTGAGCCAACCATTGCTTTCTGCTCATGTCTTTTGATTTATTAATATATAAAAATGATGCCTTGCTTTTTTAGTTTTATAATATCCCTTGTTGTTTGTCCCTTCATGCTGTTTAATGCTCCCTCACCTGACTTGGCTCATAGCTGTGATGTACTGGGGACTGGGCCAGTACCTCCTTTCATAGCTTGATTATTTAAACGAGCTGCAAAACAAACAGTACTTTTTAGTCATTGTGACTTGGGTGAACAATAATACAACTCTACAAGTCTAAAAATGCTTCTCCAAACCTGAATGTGAAAAAAACCCCAAACCCCAAACCTGAGCAATCAGAGCTCAATTGGCCAAGCCTAGTTGTGTTGGTGAGCACTTACTCACGTAGTCCCATTGGTTACTTACTGAATATGTGCTTATTGATTGGCACGAAGCTGATCATCTGAATCCCGGCTAGCACAGGAGACATTAGTGATGCTTGTACTGAAAGCTTTCTGTGCAACACAGACTAACGCTTTTCTGTTGTGTTTTTTTTTTTTTTTTTTTTTTACAGTCTTACGGTAAAGGAGCAAGGAGAAAAAACCGATTTAAAGGATCAGATGGGAGTACATCTTCTGACACTACCTCTAACAGTTTCGTACGTCAAGTATGTGTTTTTCAGCTTTTAAAAGAATGGATGACTTGCTGATGTTAATGTTCACGTTTTCTTGGGCTTTTTGTTTGTTTGGGTTTTTTTTGGTAAATTGTCAAAGCAAAGAGTGATACTGTAGTCTGAGAAATAGCAGAAGTCTCTGTTGGCACAATGAAAAATATTTGGTTGCTATTGTTTTGATCTTGGCAGAAAAATACTTTTTAATTTCTTATTCATTTCCATGTATAGTAGTTTTCATTATTTTTGTTACTCTAATGCCATCAGGTGATGAAGCTGGAGATGGAGGCTGAGTCTGAGGGAAATGCCTAAAGCAGCAACATTTGGCAGAAAGCACCAAAACCCCACCAATCCTCAGGGTTTTCCTGCTTTAAATAGTGCTGTGTGAGGCAGTGTTAACTTCGATGCTTTCCTCCCACCTCCCAGTGTTATTTTAAGGCATGGGTTAGAGGGGAAATCCCTGGCAGCATTTGTCCCCATTGCACTGATACTGAAAGTCCTGTAGAGGATGGAGTGGTGGCCTTGGCTACCCTGATTTGTGCCTAAATGTCACTCCCTCGAAGGGAGAGACCCAAGTGGAGCCTTATGGAGATTCCACACCTCTGTGAGTGCTTGGGGGACGGCTCAGTCTGGCCAACAGAGGTGACAAGAAGTGCAGGGAAGAGTATCCAGAATCCAGTGTGGCTTCAGAACAGCTACTGAAGCTGTGTTTTTGTGGAAGGAGAGTGTGTTTCAGTGTGCTTATGGTAGGCAACAGCTTGGGAGAAGATGAATTGTACCCAGAGCATCACAGTGATTGTGTCTGTGCAGTGTCTGAAATACAGTTGTTCATTCCTTGATGATTTAAGATGTGGTTTTGCAAATGCAGACTGCCATCTTTTTTGGAGGGGTTCTGGAATTTGGGAGGTTTCATTGCAGAATTTTTGGTTTTGCCATAGGCAGACACCAGATTGACTTCTCTACTGGCTAGTCTTGCATATTCCTCCATGTCAAAAAAATGTAATGGCTCCAATGCTGTTGCATTGGCTGTATCAGTACACCTCTTCTGTTTGTAAAATTCTACTTTGTCCAGCTGTGTTCGTGTAGCAGGTTTTATGATAAGCTGTGGACTTGATAAAGTCAGGCCCTTAATACATTTCGGTGTCTATTGGACATAGGCATGAAATATTAATTTGATCGTGGGAGTTTTTCAGTGACAATAAACAATATGAAGGTGTAAACTCTGCATCAATAAGTTACTTAATTGTGACATTTTTTCCTGTTTAAAAATATTCTGGAAAAAAGCAGTCCAAGTAGTGTTGGGAGCAGCAACAAGATCTCTCAGTTCCAAGGAATCTCTGTAAGGAAATCTCTGTTGCTGTTTTCCTTAGCTCCTTGTGGATGTTGAATTCGGTCTGGAACATTTTTAGCAGAGTATGAGTGTTTATTTTATATTGGCTACGCATGGTTCTTTGCTTTTCTTCTTTACCTAATGAAGTGTGAAGTTGGTCACAAGTATCTCTTCTTGCTGTCATGAGGGGAAGCAGGGCAAAGAGGATGTAGCACAAGGAGGTGGATCATCAGACCACATGTAGATGTTGAGATGGACTCCTGTGGTCAGTGGAGATCTGTTTGACTGTGGGGAATAGTTTATCAAGTCTTTAAACCAGACATATAAAATATGATTGGTAAGCTACAGTCTTTCCCAGGGCTGTAAAGGGAGCATAGTGTGACAACATCAAGTGTAGATTTATACAGAAGAGATTTATATGTTTCCCTGAAATAAATCCAAATTAAGTAGTTACTCAAGTGGTAGAATACGAATGAATGAAAGGTGAAATAGGCTTCTGTGAAAAAACAAAGATTTAATAGGTTACTGATGTAAGGTTCAATGGTGTTGTTATTGAAGATAATGAAGGGATTTTAATGGATAAATATATAGTATGTGACATTGTCCAAACTAAATTCTAAAAAAGAAAATCATCACAAAACATTGCTGGTAAGTAACGTAGAGGCGGAGCTGTTAGAGTTGTAGCAGATGTATGCGTGAAGTGTTTCTTCGCAGATGCTGGCGAGAGGTTTATTTCAGAGCTTGGACTGCGTCTTCCAATAGGCTTTCTGGCTCTGATTCTCCTCTGGGACAGTGAGGTTTTCTCCTCCAATAAGGAAGAATTGCTACCAGCATGACCAGGGTGCCCAGTGCCCCAGTCAGTAACCAGCATGAGTGCAGTCACTTTCTGCTGGCTCAGCTGCTGTGCCCTTCCCAGGAATTAACTCAGTGCTGCTTATTGCTTGTCTCCATCTTTCCTGGAAGATATTTTACATGGTAGAAATGGACATAATTGTTTTGCCATAACCATTTATTTGCAGAAAATAAAAGTGACTCCAAGACTTTCATGTTTCTCCCAAGCTGGGTGAAAACTGCAAAAAAGCAGAGTGGACAAATGAATCCCAACCCGTAGAATCAATCACATACCTGATTATTTTCCGTTATTTTATTTTAGTGCTGGCTTAAAACTGGGAAGTCATTTTTTGCTTGGAAAGGGATTTGTGGTTTTATGGCAGTGGGTTTGATCTAGACATGGGATATACACCACCTGTTTGTTTCAGCAATGCTTGTGATAGCTGCCTTTTTCCCTCTCTGATTTCCATTTTACTCCCTTGCTTCCTGTCTCATTTCACATTTACTTCTTTACTTGTCCTGCAATTTTCATGTGCATCTCTAAAAGTGCTCTCTTCTGCACTAAAGAAGGAATGCTGGGATCATACTGAACATTTAATGATAAGGTCTGCCTCTGTTCCTCATAAAGAAGAAAGAATGTTTGGAAGGTGCTTTTTTCTCATATTTAGCTGTTCCTGTCCTTAAACTGGGAGGGCTGCTAGAGGTGTGCACATTCTTGTTGTAAGCATTGATGGAGGGTGGACATTTCTTCACAGAGAAGTATATTGGTGCTGGATAAGATAAGACAAATATGTCTAGTCTTGAAGAAATTTTATGCACATGTAAGACGGGAGGTATTGTGCAAGAGCAACGTAACTTTCTGCATATAGGATTCAGTCATTTGAGTCCACTGAGCTGCTGGCCATTTAAGTTAAAGCTGCTGCAGGAGGAAGTGAATTAGTATCTATTACACTGACAAAGCTTTATTATGTCTGCATTTTACTATTTCCCTAAGGACGTATGCACCTCTGGCTCCAATATGTACCTGGCAAGTTTCCTGCAATGCATACCAAAATGTACAGTAGTAGAAATAATGCCAATTTAGTTTTATTTGAATGAGAGATAACAAAGTACCTTTTTATTCAAAGTGCTTGGAAATTCCTGCAAGGATGAAATGCGCTCTGCACAGCCCTGTGTGCAGTGGTCTTTTCCATGTAAATCTGTTTTTCAGAGTGGTGAAACAGAGCAGAGCAATCTGTCAGTATTGTTTCTAATGTATACAAAAAAATCATTAAATCAAAGAAAGAGCGTTTTATATCTATGCAAAATACAATTTTAAAAAAATGTTCTCTTCCATCCAGTTATATCTCCTCTGTACTATGAATTTCATTTCTCAGTATAGATTTTAATTTCTGTTTTTTCCTTGTGACACTGTAAAACCCATTAGATTTTTAGGAGAATGTTTTGGCCCATGTTCTATTTGTTTGTTAAAAAAATTGTTTGTTTAGTTTTGTCTCCGGAATATTATTTATTATATCGGAGCTTAAAAAAAATAACAACTTGGCCTTCCTTCCACTTGCAAGCAGCTATTGCTTGACTTTTCAGTAGCAGGAGAGAAGAATTTTTTCCCATCTGTTGTGTTGTGAAGTCTTATTGGCAGCATATTTGGAAAGCAGAAGCATCATTGCTCACCAATCAGCTCCTAAGTGACTTTAATCAGTTGTCTTTAGGGAGCTGAAGAACATTGTGTTATATAGTCTTCGTCAGCTTTTTTGAGCTTTGGAGTGATAAGCAGCTTGTTCTTAGGGTTAGCTATGGAAAACTGAATTGGATCTGATCTCTACTTGCTGCCATTTTGACTGACGGGCGGTAATGATTTTGTTCCCAAGGGTGTTTTCAAAATACGGATTAGACGAAATGTTTTGCAGACAACACTGTGTCACTTCCCAGCAACATTATTTTAAGCAAATTGCATGTTCTGATAGCATTACATATTTTGTGGTTGCACTTCTGGACCTGTCTTTGTTGAGGTTTTATTTTAAATCCTAATGATTAATCACAGAGGCACTCTTGAGTTGCTGGGATTTCTACATATTGCAAAGGCAGATTAGATTGTGAAATAGACTGTAGACTGTGGACTTGCTTACTGAAATATTTAAGGTTTTACAGATCTGGTCTTTTGCCTTTAAATATTGGCTTGATGCCTGTTACACTGTGTTCACTCAAACACAGCTATAAATAATTATGTAGGGAATTCATTATCCTTCCACTTTCCTAGACATTTGCCTAGCTGTATAATTATCTGTTGAATTTTATGAATGGTAAAACTAAGATTTGCACTAAAAAATGGTTTGAAAATATTGACTTAGTTTTGCTTGTAAACATGCCTCTTAATCTTGAGTTCACCAGAGAACTGGGCTGTGTCAGAAACGTATTCCTCTTCTTTTAATTGTGCTGCTTTCCCCACCCCCCCGATACAGAGCTTAGCTTTGCCTTTTTTTTTTTGCCTTTTTTTTTGTTTTTGTTTTGTTTTCATGAGAGGTGGACCTTATGTATTCAGCTTGTACATACACCCTGCCAGTGAGGCAATGCATTTACAGGCTGAGCTGCGAAGAGCTTGTGTAGAGTGGGCACAGATACTAGCTTTGGTCTTCAAGTCCAGTACTAATAATCTCATGCTGAAAACGTCCTTATGCTTTCTCTGCTAGGACTATTCCTGCTTCTTGAAGACTATGTGTGAACAAGATGGTGGATACCCAGAAAATAGAAATAAATAATTCTTAAAAAGCTTATTTGGGAATTAATATATTCTTAAGTTCTCTGTGTGCCTGTAATTATGAGACATGTTTGGCTTGTAGAGAAAAAAGGAGCTTTTCATACTTGCCTCTAGATTTTACACATAACAAAACGAGGTATGTCAGAAATTTTTAGAGGTATTGTGCAAACACTGATTGTAATACATGAAAACCTATACCTACATCTCAGCTTAATTTTCTCATCTTTTATTTCTATGCTAATGCCTGGGCATATTTTTTTAGGTTCTATTTTTTTCTGGTCTGATTCACTGAAAGCCACAGCAGTGATGCTTGTGGCCCGTGGTTGCATTGAAGCCTTACGCAAGTGATACGCACTAGAACATCTGCTTATTTGAAACACATTAAAACTGTTATTTTGTGGGGTTTTAATTTGACGGAATTGTGGTACCCTATGTCTTTTGCTGTGAATTACAAGGCTTTGAAGGAAATGTGTTGCACTTGGGTAAAGCCACCTTACACTGAGGTTGGTACATGGAGTATGATGTCTGTACTGCTCTGCTCTTCTGGCGTTAGTAGGAGCCATCAAACTTTGCTCTTAAGGCCAGTGTGTGACCTTAAATCATGGGCAGGCAATGTAGTTTCATGGTGATGAGCTGTTTGTATCAAGCAATTTTAATCAGATTTTAGTCAAATCCAGCGAGGCTGTATTTGTTATAATGGAAGACTAGATAATGTCTAGGAGTAGTACTAGTATGGGAAAGCACCTATTTTTTTAATGTATTTTTTGTGTGTGAGGTGTACCATATTCACAGTGGAAGAGTGGGTGTAGCACTTAGGGCAGTGTAGGGATTCATAAGAATATGTCAGTTCAGTTGTCGATGCAGAGTTTCATTCATGGCTGACATCTCAGTTCCTCAGTCATGTGGTAAAAACTGGTTAGATGGGGAGTGGAAGGAGGACAGACTTTAGAAGAGGCCTGGATTAGGCATGTGTGGCTGGAGAAAGGAAGGATAGAGGGGGGAGAAAGGGACTTTCCCCTCTGGTGGCAGTTGTGGAGCTGCACTGTAGGCTCTGTAGACATGGGAAAATTGCACTAGGCTCATTGAGCTGTAGATTTCCTCAGCTGTAGTAAGGGTTTAAAAAGTCTCCTTTTTTGGCCTGGAGAGAATAGAACAGATGCCCCTATAAAGCATGGGATTTTGGCATGCTTGACTGGAGGGGAGATGGCTGAGAAAAACCCAGCAGAAAGGAAGTTCATTTGCGGACTTCAGTTCTTTCATGGGCCCTCTTTTGCCTCAAATGGTTTCTAAGAATAGAAATCGAAATGCTGCCATGTGTTTAAAAAAAACCCACACACCCTCTAAGCAAAACAAACAGGCAAAACATCATAAAACTCTTCTTATACATCCGTTTACTCTTCTTGTAGCAGGGTGTGAGAAAATTACATAGGGGAACAACTAAATATAGTACTTTATTAAAAACTGAAGGATAGGAGCCCTCTTTATAGCCTTGAATGGGCGTACATGTTTGATGTTACTTTGTGTGCAGCTGAAGTCCACGCATCCTTCAGCAGGCAGCAGTGGAAATTTTGAAGACGGGGCTCATATCTGACGGCTGCTGAGATAATTGCCAGCATTGCTTTTGAGCTTGCTAAGATGATGAGTGGGTGTTCTGAGGTGTCGGAGAGGACATATGTGACCTCCTGTGAGAGGATGGGGAGATGTGAGCCCTGAGGTGGGAGGTGGCATTACTGTTGGACCTTCTCCTTTGGCATTGCCATTGCTGCTGTATTGTGTGTTCCTCCTGGCCACGTGCTTCTCCTCTTGGTCTTCTCAGGTAAAGGAGAAATGGGGCTTTCCACCTGCTCAGGAACTGCTACAGCCTGCACTCAAGTTTGGCAGGATCAGACGCATCCCTTTGTAGTGGAACGTTTGAAAGACACCAACAGGACTTGTGCATCCCTGAGCCACATAGGATTTCTGTAGGTGACAGGGCTGCCTCCGTGCTGTGGAGGAGGAGGAAGAGGAGAAGGTGTGGGCTTGGCTGCTCAGTCAGATATGGGCGGGGGAGGGGTTAAGCGGTTAGGCAAACTGATGGAGGTCAAGCATCATCTTTGCAACTTCGTTGAATATACACTTGGAGACTCTTCCATCACACTGCGTGGTATGGGGAATGAGCAGAAAGGCTTAAGCGTAACTTTTGTTTTGGCCAAATACCTTCATGACTGGCAGTTGCCTTCTGGCAGTCTCTCTCTCACAGTTTTGTGCTAATCATAGTGTGTTTTGCATGAGCTGAACCTCTCAAAGCCTTACAGATTCTCAGGAAACCTCCTTGCCTGTATTTATTGGTCTTTTGGGTGGGATGTAGCAAGAGCTCTGAGAGAAAAAACCTGCATGGTTGTAAACAGTTAAGATTAAAATTAGAAATAGGATTAAATGAGAATCAAGTGTTTTATTTTGTCCCTTGCTTCTCCCAGGAAATTCACTGCAATTTCTGGTTCTCGTGTTCAGTGCATCTTACTCAAAATAATAATTTTGAACGTTGTGGCGAGATACAAGTTTTACTATATGTTACCATAGATATCTCCTAGTTATGGTACACACAGACACATAAAGTATCTGCAGTGGGACAGAAGTTTTGATGCATATACTAAATTATTTTTGACAGTTTCTGCATTAACTATAATTAATGAGGATACATGCAGTATTTTCACAACTTTTTCTTACAGACCTTTTTAATTCAAGATTTGTTTTAGTTTTTTTTAACAGAGTAGTCCACTGGAATTTTTTTTTTTTAATAAGGCCATAAAATATGGCTGTATTTATTTTAGAGGAAAAAGATGTTTTAAGTCACTTGCAACATTCAAGTTCACAATTAACATAGCTGCTGACTTAGCTCCTTTTACGGAAGAGTAAATCTGAAGTGATTTTTGTCATTTTAAATATTGCACTGATCTTCAGGGCTTGAATTTATGCTGTACGGTTTTGATTGGGAGTGAAAGCCTAACACAAGGGAACAGTTTAGTCCTCTGCAAAGCAAATTGTCATCTTCTGCTCCAAAATGCAAGTGGTTTCAAGGAAAATTAACCGCTGGTTGGCCAATGCGCAGCAAGCTGCTTGAGTTTCTCTGGCATGGAGCTGAGCTGCTCCTAGTCTTTGGCAGGGCTCAGGGAGTAAAGAAAGGTACTTTGCAATTAGCCAGAGGGATGTACAGAATCATTTGCCTTTCATGATACCCCACTAGTACTTCCTGCTCAAACTCAGGAGTGTCTGGTTTTGTATGTCACTAAGCAGATATATTGCAAAATACACAAGTGCCATTTCTGTCCATTTAGTCATGAAGTTGACAGTTGTATGGGCAGTTGCAGTGTAGAGCTGTCTTTCCTTGGGCTATGTATTTACATGATACTTCCAGCACTGTTTATATGTTCCTGTGGATTTGAATGTGGCTGCTTTTTGTGTGATCTGACTTGGGCTTTTCTTTCCTGGAATATCAGGTTCATTGAAAAGTTAAGTGCTCTACTACTTCTAAAATGAATTGTAAATCTTAGGAATTTACAGAAAAGCTTTTTTCTGGGTATTGAATTGTGGAGTGACATCCATGTGAGCACAATCAGTGCGTATTTTTTGATGGATGGTGACATAATATTTTACTTTCCAAGTATGACTGGCCTGAAAAACAGTAGGACTTGAAGCAGTGCTAGGTATGTGAAAAACTGGAAAGCTAGTACTCCTTAAAATCTGATATTGTAGAATATATGAATTCTTCCACCTCTGCCAAAGGAGGTTATTAATAATCCTGTTGAGATTCATAGAGATAATTCTGAGCTCCACATAAACCTGTAGCCTCCTATATGATAAATGATTGTCATCCAATGGTTTATTTGTAGGATAATCAAGTCTTGGGTAGGAAGGAGAATTGGCTTTTGCAAATGAGTGGGGAGCTGAAAGGAGGGAGGACAGGTGATGTGAGAAGGGAGAAGTATATTTATATGTGCCTTTGATATCTTTCCTCCTATTATCTCCACTGGTATTTTTTTCAATGTTTTACATAATGAACCAGAAAATTTTTTTGAAGTCTGGGAAGGCTGTTAGAGGATGAAAACTAGACTTCTGCTTTTGTGTAGAGTTAGCTTGAGATGCCATGTATCTATGTTGGAAATACAGTTTATAGCCATGGTTGATGGCTCTCAAAGGTCTGCTTATCAGATCTTGCTTTTGGAGGGACTGAACTTAAGATAGGCACTCTTCTCCCTATAGAAAGAGCAAAGCATAGATACTTGGGTTTATTATTCTGACAAAATATGAAAATTATAGTATATATTCATTAATGTTATTGCATGCATAGCTCTCTGAAAAAGAAATCATTCTTTGTCCACCTTCTTTGACCTTATTTACTTTATAGGAATTCTTCTGAAAACAGTAATGTGTCAAGGAAATGTTTGCTTATAATAAGAAAAGATTAAAGATTATTTCTGCCTTGTCCTGTAAATAATTGCCAAGTAAATTTCCAAAACTAGCAATAGAGTATAATCAGAAGTCAGTTGGTTTTACACATCTCTTTCCAACATAAGCTACAATTTGTCCATCATCTGCCGTTTATACTGAAATGGAAATAAGATGCTTTCCCAAGCTGCTTGTACGGTTAAATAACACGCTAAAATAATACATTAAAGTCTTCCATGCTTAGGAGAAATAATGTTTGCTCAAACTCCATCAGCAGTTTGAAAATATCAAAGAATAGGATTTGCAAAATCTTCATGTTACTGTTGTTATCTGAGAAAAGTGAACAGTATTTAAAATGCTGTTACAGACATGACAAAGAGATGAAGGGACATTAATATATTTGACCAACTATGCTGTTACTATACTTTGAAATCTGAATGTAGAAAATGAATCAATACCTTACCAATTAAAAACTGTGATGATGAAGCGTGGTGTTGAGAGAAAGCCTCTGAATGAGATGAACAACCAAGTGCAACAGAGACAGCATCAGTTTGAGGCCTAAGAAGTCGTGATTCACTGGAGATAGTCTAGAAAAATTGGCAGTGTGCTCTGTGCTGTTTTTATGGAAACAACTTAAATCTGGGAAGTTGAAGATTAGAAAAATCTTATTTGATTAATTGCTATTAAATAAGAGCTACTTAGACCATTACTTAATTTTTTTATACTGTGTTCATCCGACGTGTGATATTTACTTATATTAGAAAGACTTCATGCAACTTAAAGTAACTGGAATTTGCATTGTTGGATAAAATATTACTTAAGGTTTTGAAGAGAAAAACTGCTTGAAGGTTATAATTCTCTGTCAGAAAACTTGCAGGAAATTTTGGTATTATCTCCCATAGGTAGTGTTTGAACTTCAATTACATTATACACATTATAGAATCATAGAGTGGTTTGGGTTGGGAGGGAACTTAAAGACCATCTAGTTCCAACCCCCCTGCTATGGGCAGGGCCACCTTCCACTAGACCAGGTTGCTCCAAGCCTCGTCCAGCCTGGCCTTGAACACTTCCAGGGATGGGGCATCCACAGCTTCTCTGGGCAACCTGTTCCAGTGCCTCACCACCCTCTCTGTGAAGAATTTCTTCCTGATAGCTAACCTAAACCTCCCTGATTTCAATTTAAACCCGTTACCCCTTGTCTTGTCACTACAGGACCTTGTAAAAAGTCCCCCCCCCGCTTCCTTGTAGCCCCTTCAGGTACTGGAAGGTGCTATAAGGTCTCCCCAGAGCCTTCTCTTCTCCAGGCTGAACAAGCCCAACTCTCTCAGCCTTGCATCACAGGAGAGGTGCTCCAGCCCTGTGGCCATCTTTGTGGCCTCCTCTGGACTCGCTCCAACATTAGCAGTATGCAGTTTGTATTTGAAACATTTTTAAAGCACATGCTTTGCCATTCTCTCAGCAGTGCAGCCCTCACTGGCTATGGCAGTTGAAGTCAGTCACTCTTCCAGAATGTCCTCCTGATAGACAGTGAGCTTGAGAAGGGCTTGTGCCAAGAAGTCAGATTAGGTTCTTCTCCATTCCTCTACTCTGAGGCAAATCTGCTAATACCCATTTTATGATGCTCTGATGCCTCTCTCTGCATGTGTTTTGTAAAAACCTTAATTAAACCAGCTAGATAATTTTGTAATGCTGTATTAAAACTTGTATTGAAAGTTTTCTGTTTACCACAAAACATGCTCTTTCTTAAACCCGAATGACTAATTCTGAATCTCTTGGGCTCAGAAGCAGGCGAGGAAGGAGTGCTAGTGACTGGAAACTGTGCAGGGGAACTCCACATGTGCAGAAAACGTGTGATTGCCAGGTCCATGAATGGGCCTGCATCCAAGGTTTTCTCTGAGAGATGCAGAGGACCTGCTCTGCACTTTGAGGTATCTAGTTTCCATGTTCACTGTACTGTAACTTTTAAAGAAAAGTGTTACCCTCAGGTCCAGATCTAAAAACTCCTGAACTTCTGCATGAACCAGCAGGTCTTGTTTGGAGGTTGCCTATGAAAAGGTGAATTTGGAGGACTCCAAAGTAAGATTCCGCATGCCACCCCAACAGGAGAATGGTTTTCTTTTTTCCAGTCCTGCTTAGGAGTCTCATCTCAGCCCAGTAGACTCTTTGTTGTTTCTTCAGCTCTTTGCTCAACTGTATGGTTTTATGTATCTGCCTGAATCACTTGTCAAATAGACACAACTATCATAAATCCTGCATAAGCCCTATGAACAGATTATGTGAGTTACTTTGTCTTGAAAAAGAGCCAAGAAATGTCATCTTTCTTCCAGTGGGGCCGGATTCTTTTACTTCCACTCACAGCTAGGATCTCTGGTGGCACACTTGAAAATGAATAATCTAAGCCACAACTTAAAACGTAACAAAGGGTTAAGAAACAAAGCATATTCTGTACACTGCCTGTAGCATATCTCCTAATGAAGTTTCCTTTATATGCAAATAATACTCATTAACTGTCTATGAGCCACAGTCACATTCATTATAAGCCTCTAATGAGAGATATTCCTTAATTTACAATAATGTATTAAAGCGTTGTTGTTTGTCTGCTCTTGAATGATAAAAAGAATATTTTAAAATATTTACATCTAAGAGTTCTTGATGTATATATCCCGTGTTAACTGATGGACTCATGGTGATGATATGTAGTAAGTTCTGTGGGCTTCATGGATGTGGTACTGAGGGACTTCTGAGCAGGTGAATGAATGCAGAGTGTTCACAAACTCTTCAGGTCAGTCTAACAGTTTATGAGCTATGCTTTCGTTCAGGCCACTGTGAAGAAAGGTAACTCTCTCCCAACCAAACCCAGCACACTCATCAAAGTCTAAAGTCCATTTCTAAAAATAATGGATTTCTATTACCCAGTAGTTATTTCATGTATCCTTAACAGGCAACTTCCGGTTTCCCCCTTGGAACGTGGCAGTTTTCTAGAAGGAAATAGTAATTTTAGAAAAGAGAAATAATTCCTTTGTTGTCTCCAACTTAGATTTTTTTTTTTTTTTTTTTAACTATTTCAGAGGAGCCCTGTCCCTTATTTCTGCAATCAGTGAACTTTCTTCAAGTGTTTTTAGACTGTCATCATCTCAGACCAATGAATGTGTTATAATCACACTGGGATAGTTTACATCCACCCTGGCTATTTTTACCTGTCATATTCCATGCTTTTTGAAGGACTCATATCTCAAAGACTGATGTCATAAATAGTTACTTTATGATACCAAGACAAAGAGTTTTAATGTAAACAATTATTCATTCCAAAATAATAAAGAAAATGAATAGCATTCATCTTGGACCAAAGAAGATTTGAAACTTTGTGGTAAAATACAACTCTGGCTATGTTTACACGTGTAATTCTCTCTCTAGAACCTGAAGACTTCCTCTCAGTCTGTCAGGGCTATGTACTTACGCATGTTGGTAGTTCTAGAAATCTTACTTCCAGTTTGATCATGAACATTTTAAGTAGAGAGAGTCTTTTTTCTATTATCATACATATATATAAATAACATATATAAAACTTATACATACTTCATATGTATCTATTTACCTATATCTGTCTATAGTAACTACACTCCTGACAGTCTGAAACACACAGCAGTATCACATTTTATCCTTCCTGCAAATTTTTGCTATGCAGAATGTAACTCAGAATTTACTTAATTTGGTCCCTGAAAGTTAATGTGGTGAAATCATGTTTAACACAGCCTCAGAATTTGGCATTTAATCTGGTATTCTTCTTTGTATCAGAAATTGGCTTTCTACCTTGGCAAGACTCATCATGTCACTCCAGAGCTAAATCCTTAGACGATACCCAGAAAATCCTTTGGTCTCCCTTGACTTGTGATATCATGCACTTTTGGTTATCCTGCCCCCTGTACTTTCTTGCAAAGCTGGATCAGCTAAATCTTGGCCTTATTTCCAGCATGCATCAACTGTATAGGCTTTGGAGAATGTCCTGTTAGTTCATACTTCCAGAAATGGTAAATGTAGCCCAAAACCGCTGAAAAATCTGTATCTTCAGTACTTCATCTCCTGTCCGTAACTATAGTTATGGATTGTTGTTGTGGGGAAGCACTTGTGGGTGCCTTTTATTTAGCTAAGAGTTACTAATCACTAGGGGAAACAGAGAGATGAAATAATAATGAAACCCACTGCTGCAGTATTTGCTTCATTAAATAAAAGAGGGAAAGTGCATCCATGGGAACAGGTAGGATCTGAGGTAGTATAATTTTGCAAGACCTTTACTTAATTTCTGCTTTTATCAACTCTGCAGAGAAAAAGTGCACATCTTGTCCCACCAGCCCCAGTGGGAAAGGAAGCCATTTCTCTGTCATGGTTCCCTGGGGTTGTTCTGAACTGGATCTGCTTGTACTGTGCTCCTGACTAAAGATTGAAGCATGTTGTTCAGAAGGTGGCATTTTTCTAATTTTTGAGCTGTGAAACACTAACCTGTTTGGGCTTGCCAGTTCTGTTGGTTCTGCAGGCCATTTGCAAGAAGAGACAGAGTGTGGCCAGATGAAATTAACAACTCTGCTGTTTCCACGGTGGTTTTAATTTTCCATCGTTGGGAAATTTGTGGTTTACAATTCTGGATCAGTTTCTACATCAGAAAATGAGAGTTTTTCATTTAGACATTGAATGTCTTCCTCTTATTGCCTGACTATTTGGTAGACATTGGACTTGGAGGAAATCCTATTCCTAGCTTATACAGAACTCAAACAGAAAGTTTCTAGGCAGACTTTCTTGGCAGCACACATCAGGTTTTATTTTTCGTGTTAGAAAAGTTCACTGTATTTATAGGACTGGTATTATGCATGGTTTTTTAGAACACATACGTGAAGTCAAGCAGCTGCAACTTACAGTTAATCTGGCAGACGTTTACCTCTCTGCTTACTCTGAGTATCACTCGGGGATTTTTCTCTACTAGCTCTTTATAAGGCTTTCTGGAAGGTCTCACTGACATGGTTCAGCCAGCTATGGAACAGGACCTTAACTTAGTCTTATTTCTACCAATGGACCTTCCTTTCAAGACTGTTTAACTGTGCATGCATCATTACATTTTTCTGTGAAAGTGGTATTTTAATGGTCACTAAAGAGTTGCAAATACAATAGCCCTTATATTTCCAGTAAGCCAGGATGTGTCTCAAAATACGTCATTGGTTTTACTATGTAAGTCATCCCCAATCCAGAATACTACAAAAATCTGAAATGTGTATAAACCCGTTTCTGCCAAGTTGGGAATAGTGCTTCTTACTGTTTTGCACTGGTCTGGTGAGAGTGTTTACTAGCCACTGGGGCAAGGAGATATCCCTTAGACAAGCGGGCGAGCTCTGCATGCTTGCGATGGGTTGCTGTGGCGATGAGGCTGCACAGGCTGCTCAGCCTGCTGTTAAGGGGAAGGATCTGGATGCTGCCTCCTGGCAGGTCTCTCCTCCAGCCCCCGGCGGCCTGTGCATTGCTGGCATGGTGTTTCTGGTCAAGTCCTGCATGCTGCCTCTCAGCCACAGAGGACTACAGGAGTAGTCACTTGGATGTATACAGTACAGCCCAGGGCTGAATCACAGAATGGTTTGGGTTGAAAGGGACCTTAAAGTCCATCTAGTTCCAACCCCCCTGCCATGGGCAGGGACACCTTCCACTAGACCAGGGTGCTCAAAGACTCATCCAGCCTGGCCTTGAAGACAGCCAGGGATGGGTATCCCACAACTTCTCTGGGTAACCTGTTCCAGTGCCTCACCACCCTCTCCGTGAAGAACTTCTTCCTGATGTCCAGTCTAAATCTCCCTGCTTTCAATTTAAACCCGTTACCCCTTGTCCTGTCTCTCCAGGCCATTGTAGAAAGTCCCCTCCCAGATTCCTTGTAAGTCCCCTTCAGGCACTGGAAGGTGCTATAAGGTCTGCCCGGAGCCTTCTCTTCTCCAGGCTGAACAAGACCAACTCTCTCAGCCTTGCATCACAGGAGAGGTGCTCCAGCCCTCTGATCATCTTCATGGCCTCCTCTGGACTCGCTCCAGCAGTCGATATCCTGCTTATGCTGAGGGTTCCACAGCTGGACACAGTACACCATACAGCTTGGTGTCATCGGCAAATTTGCACTTAATCGCACTGTACATGTCGCCAACAAAGATGTTGAACACTGCAGGTCCCAATAGTGACCCCTGAGGAACGCCACTTGTCATTGGTCTCCACTTGAGCATGAAGGATGTGTTCCCTATCATCAGAAAAACTATCAAACTTGGACACCTTAGTACCTTTGGTCTGTCCACCTGCCTTGTTGGCATGGGCATCCCCAGCTCCTAAGAGGAGAGATCAAATCCTGTTTTGAGGAGTGTTTTGACAAAAAATGTATTGGAAACTGTGAGGTAAGCAGGTGTTCAGTATGAGATAGATCTGGGGACAGAAATGGAAATGAAGGTAATGTATTATCAGTGCAAAGAATAATTCCCAGACTTTGTGAGAAGAAACCCCCGAATATCAGGGTGTATGAAGAGCAATTTCCCCACTGTGCCTACAAACCTTTTATACAGCCCATTAGCTGTCATAGAGTATACTAGGGATTTCTGAATAGAGGTGATTTATCTGATTGCTAGCAGTCTGTTGTTTGTTAGGTCTCTAGGCACCATAAATGAGGGTGACTGAGGCATTTGGATAAATGTTGCTTCTTCCTTGTATGGTACATCCTTACCATCTAAGAGAGTATCTTTTAATTACTATCTACTTTGCAAACTTGTCTGTTTTTTCATGAGAAGTTAGGGTACAATTTGTACTGTTCTATTTTAGAATATATTTTTTTCTTTTATCTTTCTTTTCTCGGAGAAAAGGAGAACCTGGTATAAAGTCAACTTTCACTGTTGCTTAGCACATTTTGTATGCCTCCAGTGGATGCTGTTGGCGTCAGCCAAGGCAGAAAGTGCCATTTGAGCTCTCACCCGAGCTAGCAGCATTCCTGTGCATGCTTGATGATTATGGAGACAGACCATCCCTTCCAGAAGTTGATTTGTATTGCCTTAATTAGTCTTCTGTTCTGAATTACTCTCCAGAAGAGGGTAATTGTAGCCCCACTGGGTACGGTGGAACATCAGAGAACCAGCTTTCTCATTTAGCTGTTTGTGGTTGGTTGCTGTGAATAGTCTCTTTTGCTCATACCTGTGCCTGATGGTCAGACTCTCGTTTCTGCAGCTGTTTAGCATTATTAGCGCTTCTAGCTGTTGAGCGCAGATTCAGCACATGTTGCTACAGCGTTTTCTGTGTCTATGCAGCTTTCTTATTTCTATGGAACCTTTTTGCATCTCTTCTATTGAAATCATATGGTCTATGCCTATTGGGTGTAGAATACAGCAGCACATAAGCTGGTTTTACTTTTATTGCTGTTCTGCATTTAGGAGTGACTTATTGCTCCGGAGATTGAGTTGATAAAACATTTGCACATCTGCTTAATCTAATACTGTAATTCCCAAGAAACATTACAGTGAAAAAGCCTATTGTTCAGATGGAGCATGGTGAACTTTAGGTTATTGATAATGCCATGGTCTGCATGTAACAATCCTAGGTGTAATTTTCTGGCAAATGAAAATACAATACAAGGACTCCTTTACAGAATCAAAAAAGTGATGTCTTGGAACTCAGACCTCAGGGAGCATTGGATCAAGACTTTTGAAAGGCTGAAGTTTAATTCTGTTTGTCATACCATTCATTGTCATTAATACCAACCTTGATGCTTTCCTGAGCAGTGACATTTTTCATAGTTTTTCAATCTAAAGCTTGGAAATTGGTGACAGCCATCTTATTCAGCAAGAGATTGGTTTGAAAACTATTTTAAAGTTCTTATTTTATGTAATGGTAGTCTATAAAGTGACACATAAAAATAAAACAAATGGAAAACCTAATCCATCCTTGCTCCCCTGTGGTTTTATGATTCTTACTTCGACAAGAATTTTAATGCAGAGCATAGGTAGTGAGCTACTTTTAAAATTCCGAGGACTAGATTGATTATCTTCTTGTTTCACTGCCTATTTCTTTTTAGTTCATCTTGGAATATAGTGTCTCATGTCCCCTCTGCTCTCCTCTACCTCCAAAAAAACCCAAACCAGAAAGAGCTAATGAAGGGTCCATACAGTCTATTTTTGCAGTACAAAAAATTATGAAAGTGAGGAGAAACTGAAGGTTATGTGCACCTTGGCAAACTGTCATTCCCAATAATTATTGTAATGGAATGTGCCTGTTGCAGAAACCACCAGCAAAAGGTAGGAAGGAAAACTAGTGGAGTCCACTGGAGAACATTTTCTCCAGTGAGAACATGAGCTCTCCGAGGAGACCTCATTGCAGCCTTCTAGTACCTGAAGGGGCCTACAAGGATGCTGGGAGAGGACTTTTTACAAGGGTCTGTAGTGACAGGACAAGGGATAATAGGTTTAAATTGAAAGCGGGAAGGTTTAGATTAGGTATCAGGAAGAAGTTCGTCACGGAGAGGGTGGTGAGGCACTGGAACAGGTAGCACAGAGATGGTGTGGATGCCCCATCCCTGGGAGTGTTCAAGACCAGGCTGGATGAGGCTTTGAGCAACCTGGTCTAGTGCAAGGTGTCCCTGCCCATGGCAGGGGGGGTGGAACTAGATGGTCTTTAAGGTCCCTTCCAACCCAAACCATTCTATGATTTTACCATGGTCAAGCTTCAAACCTCTCACTTCAATGACTTGATGTTAGGCCAGGCTTAGGAGCAGCCTGTGGTCTTGTGTATGGGCAGCCTGCCTCCCCAAGTCCTTGAAGTCTTCCTGTCTGAAGCAAAAGCTTGGTGTTTTCTGTAACATCCTTCATGGTGCATGTTAGAGTTTTCAGCAGTTGTGTATCTTCTAGGAGCAATAACTTTTGAGGTAGTCAAGGTCTTATAACATACCAAAGGGGAAGATTTTGACTGTGGTAAATCAAGTCAAACTCCCTGGTTGTAATTTTTTCTTTTCCTGGTGTAAGAAGTTAGCACAATGAGGTGCATGTGCAAGCTGAAGTAAAGAGCTTTGCTGGTTTTGATACACAGTTTCTGGAGGGCAGTATTCCCCAAGTTGCACTGATTTTTTTTCTTTTTTTTTTTTTTTTCTTTTGGCTCATGTAAATGACATCCACTCTGTTCAGCATTGTATGCATTCCAGGGACACTCTGTTTATTGCAAGTACAAGATTCTGCACAGAAACTCCAGTTTAAGAAATATTTCTTTAACTTCCTATAACTTCAGATTTTGACCTCCAGTTTTGGTTGCAGAGCATACCTATATGCAGTCTAGTCTAGTAGATGGTGTTGCATCACATCTTGGTTCAGGATACAGAAATATAAGTGAGCAACAGGTAAAGTGTATGGGCATAAGTACCTGTAAGTAATGGATTTTTGAGTATGTGAAGTCCATGGACGACCTTGGATTTTAACTCTGCAGACTCTTTCCATTGTCTGTGTGGGGTTCTTTACCTCTAGGTTAAGATAAATGCCAAATTAGTCACCTTTTTTCTTTTTGATTATTCTGTCAAAACTTGATTTGTTTTCACAGGTAAGACTTAGTGTTGGTCTGTGGATAAATTCTAGTAAAAGTTCTCCTGAGTAAAACAGGAACATTTTATCAAAAATGATGTCCCAAATATTAGTAGCTTTATAATAAAAGACAAAAAAGAAGTATACCATCTTATACCTTGCTTAATTAACAAATAAACCTTGTAAGAATAAATAACTGTTGGTATGTTTGTAATGTAGTTTGAAAAAACAGTTTTTAACCAAGCTTCATTGTTTTTAGATTTCCATAGAATTTTCTTTTTTTAAATTGTGATTAGTAACAACCTTTGTGTGCTACAGGCAATAAAATAGAGTATATAATCTTTCTAGAATGTGTCGGACATGTGCTTTTACTGTTATGTATAATATTGATGTGAATTAGAATAGGTTGTTTTCAAACTTTGTTGGAAAGTACATCTTCTTGGACACTTTTATCCTTTTTTTTGCTTAAAAGCTGTGTTATTATATAGTAATATTTCTAGTATTTGGATTTCTCTTTGTGTTTCTTCAGATATGAGAAGTCTTTCAGGCTGGATTTATGTAACATCTTTTGTTCCAAATATCTTGCATGTCCTTCAAGACAAAAGAAAAACCAATTTATTATTTCTTAGATGATTAAAATACGGATTAAATATCTTTTCATGGTGAAGCAGCTTTGGCTGAGGCAATAGGCACATACCATATCTTTGGGAGCAGAGAAAACAGAGAGAGGAAGGACAGGGAACCAGAACGTGATTAAAATTTGGTGAGATGCTGAAACAAGTGCACCAGGATGGGTTTCATGACATGTGGGCTGTGGGGTGGGTTTCCACAGCCAGGAGGCCAACCCCCAAGCCATTCTGGGAGACTGGGAAGCAGCAGCCATAAGTAGGAAGGGGATGTGGACAGGGTGTGTGCTGGGGGCAGGATGTGCCTCACCTGGGCTCTTGTATCCCCATGGTATGGCAAGGGCATTGTCCTTGAGCAGTGATGTGAGTGGGCAAAGAGGAGGTGAATTTGGGGTGGGAATTGCAAATATGGGGGAAGTGTGGCCTCTCATGCCATTTCCTTAGTGTCCTACAAGGTTGGGGCCGGTTCTGTGAAGAGTGAGTTGTGGATGTGGGTCCAAGCAAAGAAAATGTGTGCTGCATGTTGTTTTCTTTAGCTTGAAAAGCGAACGGGAGTGTTTTGTTCATAGCCACTGTCAGCATATGTGCAAGGCACGTGTGGTGTCTGCCGTGGGAGCGGGGAGCCAGGGGGCCCTTCAACATGTGAACCTGTTAATTGTGTTAAATGAGCAGGTGGGGAGGGAAAAACATGAAGTGCTTGAATGTCTGACAGGAGCATTCAGTATTTAATATCCTTATCTGCCCAGAAATTTAAGGATTAGAGGCATGATTTGTTACAGCCATTTTTCCCTCTTGGACCTGTCATCTGGGCTGTGAGTAATGGGTTATTTTGAGGAGGAAGAAAATGCCTTGAAGACAAAACTCACTGCCCTCACAAATGACTATATCTTTTTTCCCATGTGTTTGAATTATTTATATTGGAGATTCTGAAATAGTGCCCTGATACAAAACTTGTAGGAGAGTCTTGCAAAAGCTGCAAGCTTTAATATTCGTGAGAGTGAATTTCCCAGATCTTGATGAAACGCAGAATTAATACCCACAAATGAGCATTCCTGTGTCTTTGAGGAAAGGCTTTTCCCACCTTGATGCAGAGGTAGCCAATGCAACAACTGGTGTCACAGTTCTACGTGAGCTGTGAGCAGCTGGCCCGTTAACAAGAAGGGATGGTAGTGTCAGCCATTTGCAACTATTATATTTTACTGTTAATCTTTCTTTTTGAGGACTATTTCATTTTATTTTAGGCCATTGGTATTTTGATTTTTATCCTGGGACTTAAAATCTAGCTACTATGTTAATAGCAGTGATGCAATAACTGTCCGTTATTCACTGAAGAAGACATAAAAAATTACGCATTAAAAATATTTTTTTTATTAATGAGGAAATACATAATTATTCAGAAGTATCGGGAAATTTCTCTTTTATCTAGCAGTGCTGTCCAGCAGTTCTACATGAAGCTTTTATGTTTCCTCCCAGTTGCTGTGCTTCAGGTATTCCCCTTGCTGCCACCTTTACCACATTGTGTTGTCAGTCTGTTTCTTCGGTTGACAACACAAAGCTGTTTACAGACTATTGATCAAATTGATGATATTGAGTGGGTTTTGCCCTATAAATAAACTTAGTATATCTTTAATTCTGGAGGCATGGTTTTTTTCTGTTCCTTATCTAAAGTTTATGCTAGTTCTTTTGTTTTAATTCAACCTGTGGGATAAGCTGGACTTTCTGCTCCCCAGTAAAGATGCTGGCTGTCATGGTAGCCCACTAAAGGCTATCACTACTCTGTAAAGGTGATTGTTAAAAATACTTCATTTTTATTCATACTTCTGTGGGGGTTTTAAATACACAGACTAGCTGTAGTGCTGATGCTTTTAAGCTTATGGGTTTGTTTTGACATAAGGAGAAAGGAAACCAAACTCTATAAGAAAATAAAATGTTCTTTGCTAAGATCAAGATGTATTATAACTAATGTATTATGCAGAAATCTGTGCTTTGTTTTCTAAATTGTATGTGGTTGTTTCCAAAAGTAAGCAAAATTAGATATGAACTGGAAGAAAATCATGAAAGGACATGGAGTTTTTAATTTTCTTGATAATGTCAAAAGATAACATAATAGGTATCTCTTACTAGGTATGGGAGGAATTAGCAAAAGTATGTTTTGATGCCATTAGTATTTATGAGACAGGTGGCACATCTTGTTGCTCCTTGCAGACAAAAAAAAAGAATTATCCTGCTTTTTTCACATTTAGGATACAGATGCTGAGATATTTAACTGTCTGGACAATTTGTGAAAGGCAATGAGACATGTCCATGTTGTTCTGAAGAAATAATCATGGACTGACTAAAATTTAATCCATGTTAGCTTGTTGTTTTATTTGCATGTTAAGCAATAAAAAAATTCTGATGTTTTGTGGTACTATTTGTTAGTCTACATGCATTGTTTAATAAGCTATCAGGTACTTCATCTTCTGATTAATCCTACAAGGACATATTTGAACACTGTTAGCAATATTACTAATAACTGATAATACTGACTTGTTGCCATAATTTTTTACATAGTGAGAGCTCATTTGTGTAACTTAAGCTAAACACATATGTATAAAAAAACCTGAAGTGTGGAAAAAAGACCTTTTATTTTTCTTATAGCGTCAAATGATATCTGTTTATATTGCAATTCAGGTAGTTCAGAAAAATGATAATTAAATATATCCAATAGATTGAAGATGTAGGTAGGTTTTGCCCTTTCCATTTTCTGTTTGCCCTTTCCCTTCTTCTTTTCTAATATTATGGTTTTGGTCACTTTCAATAGGAAATCCCTTCAGCAAGAGGCATAGTCTTCTACTTAAACTGGATAAATCGAATTAGCACATTCCCGCTAGAGCATCTTGTGTTTGATGCAACACTAAATTGAACACCGACTGGGTAATTCTCCTTCATGTTACTCATGTTTGAGCTTGAAAGCTCCAATACTGTTGCAGGTCCCATCGCACTGGACAGATTTTGATACAAAGGGTTTCATTGAATCAGAATAGTTTGAGTTGAAAGGGACTTTTAAATGTCATCTAGTCCAACCCCCCTGCACTGAACAGGGACATCTTCAACTAGGTCAGATTGTTCAGAGTCCCATACAACTTAACTGTGACTGTTTCCAGGGATGGGGCATCTGCAGCCTTTCTGGGCAACTTGTTCCAGTGCTTCACCAACCCCATCATAAAAAATTCCGTCCTTACCTATTCTGAGATCTAGTTTCTTTCCCTTCTGCTCTCTGTGCTCTTGCGGATACTTACACCTTGGAAGAATGTTGTTCCCAGTTCAGTTCCTGGACCCGTTTTGGGGATACTTTGAACTCTAGGGCTGGTTACTGGTAAAAAGACTCCTTGGAGCACACAGGTATTAATGAGCTGAAGCCCAGTAATCCTGAATCCTATGCATCAGCTTTGGCTCTGTCTCAGCACTGCAGTGCCTACACTTGTCTTCTCATAGGACCCACTGACACATAAGTCACTTTTAAAATAATTCTTTCAAATAAAACAAAATCTAATCTTTAGTAGATACAGCTCATGAGCAGAGTAAAACATTGCTTAGAGTGGGTGTTTTAAAATGTGACTGTGTTAAACCAGATGTGTTTCTTGTTTTATTTACTTGCTGGGAGCAGGGTTCAGGTGTCTGTACTCTTCCCCTGCCAGCGCTGATGCTATCGTTGCCACGTTGCTTCTGCAAGGAGGGCTCTTCCTTTCTCCGCACCAGGGTGAGCGATGGAATCGGCTTTTGGAGATGAGACTCGGGGCCCAATGCCTAACAGTTTTCAGGAATCAAATATTTCAGACTTTGCAGAGGACACACTAAGTCTTAGACTTGAGAATGAGCTGGAAACAATTCCTGTAGAAGAAATTCAAGATCTTAAACCTGAGGACTTACAGGAATCTGCTCTTCCTGAAGCAACGCAGGACACTAATCCTGAGGCTGGACAGGTACAGCAAAGGGATACTATAGGTTAAAGGTTTGGGGTATTGTTATGGTTACAGTAATGTATTTGTTGGAAATTACAAACTTAGAATTTTCTCAGTTATGTTTGAGAAGGCTTGCTTGTATTTTACAGATTCAGCCTGTTGTTTCTGTAGAGGTAGGATCTGTGAAGCCCCAGCAAGGCTTGTGGTACAGGGCTGTTCGGTGCATGCCATGCAAACCCTTTTTTGCCTTGGCTGGGCAGAAGTGTCTGTATGCTGCTGTCATCTTCAGGTGGATTGAGTGGAATGAGACTATCTGGTGCAAGCTGACCTACATAGCTAACTTCTAGGTATAATGCTGGGCATTACCCCTGGTGGATAAATTGAAGCTGTCCTAATATGAGGTGGACTTTTGTGTGCGATTTGAAATTACTGGCCTCTGTTCAGTGAGCCTAAAAATAGGATTGCTTCTATCTGCAATAGTCTTTGGTTTCTTTGTGGTATTGTGTTTCACTGCAGAAAATTGCACTCCACAGTGCCATCACACAGGTCAATGAGATGTATGTATATTGGGGCCTTCAAGTAGACGTGGTGCTTGAGGACATGGTCTAGCGGGTATGGTAGTGTTGGGTTGATGGTTGGACTGGGTGATCCTATAGGTCTTTTCCAACCTGAGTGATACTGTGAAGTAGAGCAGATGTAAAATAACCTTTCTACATTGGAATAAACTTAAAGTCTTTTAAAGTGTTGTTCTTAAAAAGTGAGGAAAAATGAATAATGTCAGGAATGAGAGACAAGCTCTGATGAGCAGTCCTGGTGATCTGATCCTTCACTCCAGCACAAGTCCTTGCTCCTCTGTGTTTAAGGAAGCAGACGTGTCCTAAACACTGGACTTTTCTTCAGGGCCAGAAATTTTCTCCTCTTAAGGTTTCTCTGCAGTTTTTCCATTTGTGTGAGCTATTCAGCCCTCACTGCAGCAGGTAGTTAAAACATCTCCTATGCTTCAGGTGAGTGTCCTACCCAGCAGTCTAGCAGGTCCATATCTTTTCCTCTAAGTCAGTAGTCAAAGTCTACCAGAAGATGCATCTCAGGCTGTCTATCTACATCCTGCATGTGTGTCTTTCTGTTCCGTGAATGCTTGTTTTGAGAGGAGTGTTTTGGAGTTCTTTAAATTGAAATTTTCACCAGAAGTCGTATCCTGAACTTGAGAAGTCTGTCCCAAAGCAACTTTTGTTAAAAATAACATACTGTTCCACAGTCTGCACTTGACAGATTGACTGCTTTTATCTACAGTGTCATTCTTTTGAAAAACTCTTAATCAGGAAATGTTAGGAAGAATTCTTTGTCAGAATGAAAAGATGACTGTTGTTTCTGGATGAAAGAATAACAAATGATACAATAAGAAAATTAACAAGTGTCTGACATTATAACAATTCAGGAATCTGAAAACGTTTTTTACAGAGTGCCTTGACTCTGTCAGAAAAATCTTAACTTCTGATGCTGAGAAGTGTGATGGGTGGTGTGTTTTTTTTTTCCTCTCTGGGTTTGTCTGAGCTTTAGAGAGAAGAAGGGTCAGGGTGGGATGATAGTCCTCTTAATCAGTGTGGCATGCAAAAGCTCAGGCAATAAAATTTTGAAGAATAAATGCTGCAAAACAGGGCTTTCTTTCTCTTTCTAAAGATGATTTCCTGGCATGAGCAGACTTCAGATCTTAGCCTTTAATCTTTGATATTTCCTATTTGTCAATATCTTGATTATTAACTAAATGAGAATATTAGTCCACCTGTAAGGTTAAGGTGTGAGGGGAATTCCTTAAGTTCCACTTTAACAGTGCATCTGTTATATCTTTTTATCTGGGTAATATTACAGTGCATCTGTTATATCATTTTATCTGGGTGATGTTTCTGCAAAGCATTAGTAATGAAATGTGACAGCATTTGTTCATTACCATAGTATAATAGCCATCTAGTTTTGCTTTCACTTACATCAGTTGCTCACACTACGATACATTTTGTGCAGTTTAGCAGTTTTCACCAAATTTCTCTTGCAGTAATCCAGGGAAGCACATGTGCCATAGTTAAAGCTCTGGTTTTGGTATGACATATACCACATGCTACCACATGTTTGCACTTAAAGTTGCTGAATGTAAGAGTGTGCTTGATTAATGAGCAGTTGTGATCCCATTGCATGATGTCCTACTTTACTCAGGCTGGTTTGTAAAGCTGAATTGAGAGGAAATCGGCCTCAATACGCATCTTGAAGCGTGCAAGTCAGGAGAGGATGAGGGCTATTTTCAAAACCTTGAAATTAAATCTTGACATAGTTTATTGCATTGCTCTGATGCTCCTGAACATACAGTTTTAGAACACAGAAATACAGCTCTGTGAAAGCCCTCATTTTGGCATAGCCCTCCTTTTTTCTTTGTTTAATATCTGGGTACAGTTCCTGCTGTTTAGTTCTGTAATGTCTCCCAAGTTCTTTTTGCTGTAGCTGACTGTGTGTGCAGGACCTCATATGTTACGGTGTTGTATGTGTGGCCCCTTTCAAAATGAAACTATTAATCACATTGATAAAGTTGTGAAAATCCTGGCACATGTACAGGAGTTCTTTGCTTATATTCAGAAGCCTTTTTAATTTTTTTTAAAAGTAAAGAGCCATTTATAAAGACCTACAGAATGCCATTGTTAGTAATGATGCAAAATGCTCAATCTATGCTTTTAAAAATATTTCTGCCTTTTTAGGAATGTCAAGAGGCAAACTTTCAGTGTATTCTGGAAACTAAGTACTTGCATTATATAATGATGTGTGTGTAGTTCTTGAACTTTTAAAATAATGTTTAGTTTATGAACTTTTCAACTTGAGATACAGCAGATTCTGCTTGGTGACAGAAAGTAAACAGAAGTTACAACCTGCAGTTTCATTAGATGCCTGGACTAAATACAGTTTGTTTTCTAACACATCGGTACGAATAACATTCATTCCCCAGCCTTTATATTCAGGGAATTGTAATAGATTTATGGATCTTAAGTGGCTTTTTCTTTCTGTCTCTCTGTCTCCTTCCCTCCCTCCCCTTCTTTTCTGGCATAATTTTGTAATGATTCAGATATTCCACTATTATTCTCTCTTTAAAGTGAAAGTAGGGCATGCAGAAATGCTGGTCTAATGGGCTAAGATTCTGGTTTCTTATCTCTAGAACCAGTCTAGGATAGGCAGTGATCAGCCTAGCATCATCATACAGATGAGAAAGGCACCATTTTTTATCAATCTTAGCCTACGAATGGGGAGTCCTTAGTGGCAAAGGCCTGCCCCTGTTAACAGCAGAAGCATGTACTGTTACAGGAGCCCAGACTGAACTGGGCGCAGGAGAAGATTTTTTTTCCTATAAAGGCTGCATTTAGTGTGCATGTGCTTACATAAGAACAAGTGAAATGTTTAGCCAAATATTTGGGTTTCTGGGTAACCCAAAAGGGATGGGAGACTTCCCTGGCTGGATCAGCTATGGCCCTGTTCTCTATTGAGATGTTGCTGGTTCAGCATTACTCTAAAGGTGTTATTCTACACCACCCCAATTGTGGTTTCCCATTCTGCGCTGCTTGCCCTGCTCCCCTTCTCAATGGGTATAACTTCATTGATTGCTCCAAGTTAGGCTGATAGGTCTCACATAAAGAAAATAGTAGTTTGCCTCAGACCGGGTCCTTGGTCTAATACATACATTCGTACCACTAGTGCCTTCTGTCGGTGCTGTCTTTGGATGCAAACAGAAAGAAACCCTAAAAGGACCTGGAATCTGCAACGTTGGCTCATTCCCAACATTTGTTACATCATGCCTTCTTCGGGGAGCGCAGTCACGTCATCCTTGCATATGTTCACCGTACATTAGAATGAGTGGATGTTGTGCTTTCCCAAAGAATAAACAGCTCTTGTTTCTGCTTGTGATCAAGAGCAACTTAGATTGATAATATCCTCAGAGGAATAAAAAAAATATATTTGTAGTGCTGGATATCCCGCATTTGAGCAGCCCCATCAGTAGCATCTTTGTTGTCAGAATTTGCAATGTCCATGCTGATGCCTGGCTTCCCTTAAGGGGATTCATCTCCAGATGTTGTCACACTGCCTAATGCTTTGTGAATTTTCCATGAATTTTAATTGTATCTGTGATAGCTCCTGCGATTTTTGGCTTTTATTCTAGTCTGCATTAATGATTACTTCAACTGGTTGTAACAGGGTTCACTTGGACATGGGATATTGTCCTACATCATTGGCCTGTCCTGGATGAGTCCTGTTTTATAAATGTGTAACATGCTGAATCTCAAGCCAGCAACTGGAAATGAGTTTTGCTTATTCAAGCTGGTGTGTAGTTTATTGGCATATTTCTTGTCGTATTTGAACCTGAGTAAGCCATTTTTGAAGACAAATATTCCCTCAGGGAACTGCTGCTTCTTGCAAGCTGGGCTTTGCTGTCCCTGGCCGCGGTAGGTGAGCTGGTGCTGAAAGAGGTGAAGCAAGTGCACTGCATGACTTTTGTTATGGTGCTGAAGCTTTTTGTAACCACAGCCTGCCCAGGTCCCTCTGTGAAACCTGGGTGAGCAGCTGGAGAATTGTGAATCATTGCTCATAATGAGGAGCCATAATTCAGGCAAATGTAAGTGGTGACTCAGGGGCCCCCATGAACTGTGAAAACAGGGAACAGCAGATTAGTTTCAGAGGGACAGGTAGCTGAATGCCCAGCAACCTCCCTTCCACAAAGTGAGGAGTGGGAAATGGCACACGGTGTTAAATGCCAAATGACTGAAAACACAAACTTATGTTTGTTATATGTGTGGTTTCAGATTCTAGGTGAAAATGAGAAGGTTTCATAAATCAGTAACAACAAGGAGGAGAAGAAAGCATGAGGTTGAGCTTAGTTTATAAAAGGCTTTTTCAGACATCCTAGCATCGTGCATCAGGTTTATTATTGTATCTCAAGTAACATTAATTTAGGCCTCACATTATCTAAATTACTTAAGCACATCAAAACTCTTTAGATTTCAGTATTTATGGGTGATCATTGCAAGTTTTTTGTGTTCATTTCAATGCTAAAACAAACCCTTCACCCACTTTGTTCTCCCGCCTTCCTCCTCTCACCTGAAATAGCTTTTTCTGTTGTTGGTTTTTTTTTTTTTTAAATTTGTGCCATTCTTAAAGACTGTTCAAAATGCAGTTAGTCTCACCTCATTTTTCTAGCTTCCGTTTCAAATCCAGTGCTTTTGTTATGACGTTTTCTGGTAGATGAAAGACCTGTTTACTGTTAGGAGCCCTTTCTGCTCTGGTTTACATCTAATAGTTGTTCAGGTCACTCAATTTTCTCACTGCGATGAAATGACTCAACTGCTTTAACATGCCCTAAGTAATTTTTCTAGTGCTTCTCTAAAATTTTACAATTTTCAGTGGCAGCTTAAAAGACGTGTGGACACCTGTCCTGCACATATTATCCCAGTAATAACCCTGCTAATACTGCAACACCACCTATTTGCTCTCTTGACATTTCTTTATAGGTTCAAAGATCAGGTTGGCCTTCTAAGCTACAGAACTGAAGGGAGACTTTGTGTGGAACCAGTATTGTTCATGATCCTTTCTAGATTGCTGCTTTCCTACATACTCTACTATTACCTAGTTCCTCTGTTTAAATAGATCTGTGTTTGGCTTAAATTAACTTAATTTAATCAGGCCAAGTACCACAGACGTGAGTTATCTCTGTCATTGTTTATAGCGTTCCTGAGTTCTCAGATCAGCTTACCAGTGAAGTCTCTACTTTGTTGATTACCTTATTCCTGCAAACTCATTGGCTTATTTCATCAAATTTGGCAGAACAATGCGAATCTCAAAGGTGTTAATTTTATGCTGATTTTGTGAGCATAAACAGAGGGGAGGCTGTGAAGCAGGCAGAAATGGATGGTTCCACAGTGGATGGGGAAAATCTGGCCCTTGTTCACTATATGGGAATGGTTGGATGGTCGGTAAATGCGAAGCTCGTTGTGAGGCAACAAGCACATCTGTAGCTTCAGGACAGCTACTGTCTTCTGAAGCTTGCCCTTGCAAAGGCAGGATGGGATGTTGGTGTAAACTGGGAGCACTGTGGTGCTGCAGAGAGTGGGGATTTGGCACATGAGGGAGCTTAGGGAATCTGGGACGCTGGGCTAATGTGATGGTTGCGATGGGGAAATGCATAAGGACTCCAGACAAACAAATGTAGGTTTTGCTGGTTTACGCTGCCAGTAGCTCCAGTGCACTGGTCCGATCCCATTTAGCTGTTCTTATGTTCACATGTTACGTATGTCATGGGACTGGGCTACATGTTTACACTGAAAGGTAATTGTTTGCACTTTGCTTTCTTATCAAGTTTTTTTTTTGAGTACTAAACACCCAAGTCTGTCTGAAAAAAAAAAAAAGTAGGCAAAAAAATGACTGTACTGTCCTAATTTTTCACAATGAGTAAGTTCTAGGGGGAGACAGTCATAGGTATAAGCACTAAGCAAATATTTTTGGAGCAGCAGAAGAAATCTAGTATTGCATTACTACCCTATGTTTTCAAAGATAAATCCTACATGGTTAGGCAGCTAATGCATTATTCATGTGATGCTAGAGAGAGGTATAGGTTTCTACTGATAGTTAGATATGGGTGGCCAGAGCAGTAGTAGCTTGCCTATCTTGCTGTTGCCTTCCATGGGGAAACCTGAGCAGGCGGACATCGTGCTGTTAATGGGCACTTCAGAGCCCATTCTTTGCTGTGTACAAAGCCACTGGACTGTAAAATGCAAAAAGGGAAGGGCAATGGCAAGAAACTAGTTTTTGTTGTATTTTTTTGATGTCAGTGTTTCAGTTTCAACTAACACCTTTTAATAATGATGTTTGTGCATTTGATATTTTTTAATCAAACTTGTATTGTCTTTCTTAAAAATACTCTTGCAGAAATACATGTAAGCATGTATATCAAGAAGAGACAGATAAAAATTTTGATGTCCTTTAACTACATTTTTCAGAAGTTTTAAAAATGTTACCATGCCAGATTACTTGAGGGTTTTTTCTGTGTTATTTTCTCTTGCTTTTTTGATTAATAGCTTGTAAATAATAATGCATGATGATTATAAATATAGAAGTTAACTCATGTTGCATGTACTTCTTAAATGATTTGCCTGTTGAATTTGCTCTACTGAAGATACCTGCTGTAAATGTTTTGCTGGTGTCCAAGCACTGTTCAAATAAACTTTCTAATAATGTCTCTCAAGTCTGACATAACAGGAGATTTGTTATGGTTATATAAAGGTGGGACTTGACAAGATTAAGACACTGAGCCACGGAGAGTTTGACTGTGAAGCTCAAATGTTCAGTCAGAGGGGAGTGCATAAAATTATTTTGTACTACTGAAGACAGCTGGTGTTGTGGTAGGTTTGACTTACTATGAAAATTAAGGAAAAATATATAAAAGCAGGTCATATTGGAGTATTTTATTTATTCTGAAGACTGCTTCTCTTAACAGTATAGAAACTGGGTCAGTTGCATCCCCCCAACCTTCTGTGATCCACTGATGTCCAAATGCTTGTAATTTCTACTGTTTTCACTCTGTAGTTGTGAGCTCCCATGCAGATTTAATGCTGTTCTCTGTAGAAATACCAGGAATAGTTTTGATTTCAAGTCCATGAAGACCAGCATTGTATCATGTACATCTTATGTAGTGTCTAACAAATCAGTCTCTGATGTTTGTTAAAGTCTTACATGACATTTTAGGCTACGTTTTTACTACGCCTACTATTAGCAATAATTGGTTGGCGTGTCAGCTTATTTTTCTAGTTTATTAGTACAGCAAATTTAATGTTGGTTTTTGTACTGACCCTTCAAAATATAACCATAAGTATTGTCTTTTGTCCGAAGAATTTAATGAGAAACCTTTTCTTTGTTGTTCAGAGGGGTATCTCTTTACCATGCAAGTAGATTGAATTAAAAGCTGTCAGACCTTCAAAGGGAGTTTTCACAGCTGATGAGTGATGGCATTAGATATAGATGGTAAGAAACAAGACTGAGTTTCTGACCTCTAGAGTGGCTTTTGGTGGTACTAAAAAATTGCCTCTCCTGCTGGAAAAGCCCACCACACCACTTTAGTGTACAAAGTGGCTGCCAGCAGTTGCTTCTGCAGTTCAGATAATCGGGTTGTAAAGATCAGTATCCAGTGATCTACTCTTGGCCAGCTTCCGGAGATTTCGTAGTCATATATAAAGCAAACACTAAGAAAAGGCGCATTTAAAAATGGGTGATGAAATTTAATACATGCTATCCTGTGAATGCCAATTAACTAATGAGAATTCACATTTAATTTCTTGTCAAATGCTACACATTCATGTGTAAACTCCATGAAGTTGAGCTAAATGCTGCAATTGGCATCTTTTAGAAGTCATGCTGAAAGTGATAAGAAGTGCTTACAGGTGTTATGAAAATCCATAAGAAGGCAGAAATACATTACAGAGAAGTATTATTCCAGATGTGTGAGCATGATGGATTCATGTGTTGAATATAAAGTTAGGTACTTTTTTTTTGTTTTGACCAACACATTTAAAAGACTATACACAGGCTAAATTACCATTAAAAAAGAAAAAAAAGGCAGAATGATGGGATCAGCATGATTTTTGTCCACTTTGGTTTATTTCAATTATTTTTATTCTTATGACTGCAAATATAGTAACTAGGTTAATTACATTAATCAAAGATAGGCTGATGAATCAGGCAAGGGAGGATAAGAAGTTGTCACTGCTTCAGTAGTAACTGGGAAAAGCATTAAATGCAAAATACAGTTGAAATGATTGTGCATAGGGATGTATTTTAGAGAAGCTGCTAGAACTGGTTTCTGTAATTCTTTCTCTCTTCATGATCACTGCTGAAACACAGCTGTGTGTCCTTGTGTTTGTCACACAAGGGATGGCTCTTCATGATTGTTATTGCCCATGCTGTATAAGTTATTTACAGAGTAAAATAGCATTAAAATATAAAGTAAAAAAAAATAATTTCAGAATGCAATAATATTCAAAGTGGAAGTACAATAGTTTATTTAACTTACGATGTTTTTCTGCTGACAGCAATAATGTCCTATTTGGGTAATTGTTTTTGTTGTGTCTCATCAACATGTATTCAGGCAAACAGAAAATATGGTCGTGTATAGATTCTAAAATATATAAAATAATTTTTAGAAAAGCATCATATATCATATATATATATCTTTTAATAGCAAGAATACTGGATACCCAGTTATGACAGGGGAATATTTTTTATTCATTTAAACCCAAAACATTTTGAAAATTGCATAGTTTCGTTATGAAATAAGTTTTTCTTTTTTTTTCCACTCAGCAATCAGGCTTATCTCCCTTTGAATTTGGATGTTAATCTTTGTCGTTTTTGCATTAGAGCAGCACAGAGATAAATGTGTCAAAACAGACGTTACTGTCCGCTTCCAGTGCATATGTATTTTTTTTCCCCAATATGTGTTCTGCTGCATGTACTGGCCAGCAGCATGTGCATGTGTGTTACGGATTCCTCTTTTTGTGCTTTCATATATCCTCTGAGGATTAATCTCTTGCTGCGTGTATAATTGTAATATTCAGAACATATTTTCTCAGTGATCCCAAATGGTACGTATTTTTTAGTGTTGGTGACAGCTTAAAAGATATATAAGCTGAAGGACACAAATACATAAAAAATGCGCTTCAGAATTCTGATTTCATCATTCATTATTTAATATTTCATGAAGTTTTTCAATCAAATGAATAATCAGAAGCATGGCAATTACCCGTTTCTATCTGAATTAGGCTGCAACAAGTCCGTAAAGAGGTTTAGTGCACTGAGTCACTGTTCCAAGAATGGTTATAGAAAATGATTTTTCAATTGTATTGACTAATTGATTCTCTAATGAAAAAAAAACTGATTTTGGCTACAGTGCACGTGTTGTCTTCTAAATTTTGCAGTTAGTTTATCTAAAAGTTTGATATGAGATGTTTTGTTAATGAACACTGAAACCAGCCTTTTATTTAAATCAATTTTGTTCTATTAAAAAAGTGCAGAAGCCAGTCTTAAATGGTTCTTTAGCATATTTAAGGTGAAGGTGAAGAACAAGAACTATTTTTTTTTTGTATTTGCTGAGATTGTTTGGAATTCAAAGAGTTATAGGAATAAAAAGCAGCTGTAAGAAATTCTACTGTAGTTATAAAGTGCAGCCCAGCAACCTCTCACTGACTTCCCATGCAACTGTGTGCAAGTTCCAGACAGACTCTGAGTACAATCAGATAACAGACAGTGAACTAGTTAATATTTACAGAATTATATTCTTGGATACAGAACTGTTGCTCTTTTGTTGGTCTGGAAAATGAAATTCCATTTTTAATTTCTAAATATATGTTTGTTCCTCCTGCTCTCTGAATTTTATATTTAGTCCAATACACATGACAAGGATACTAAGTTTACCTAAAACAAGTATCAATCTTGCCAGCCTTGACAAGGTTAGGGGAATTGTTCTGACCTTTTGCAGTGTCATTTAAAATGGAGTATGTCTCATGCTGCAGTTTTACAGATGTCAGAGATGAAGACAAACTTTCTAATAAGAACAGTTTTGATTCCATCTTGTATTTCAACATCGTATGCTGGAAATACATCTCTATTCCAACAGGATTATCTTGTGTTTAAAATTTATGCGTGGTATTTAACAAAATTGTATAGATTTTAATTTCTCTGATACTGCACATATGTTTATCATAGATACAGCATCAAAGCATAGCATTCCCAGATATCCTAAATTGCATGTTAGTTATACAGTTGCAGTGACGTTGTTCTGCTGTACTGTGTGTATCTGAGGATATAATGACTATTAATGTTCACTTACTTGTTAAGACATATTTTGAAAATGTAAAGCAAGTTGGATCAAGCACTGTGTTGTTACTAAACATTGATGAAATATTTATATAAAATGTTAGGATGGTTGGTTTAAATGTATGTGTGTGTGTTGAGTGATTTCCCCCCCC